>NC_045152.1:27085086-27137586 GCF_900700415.2 Clupea harengus | reverse complement strand
TCCCCGAGATGGCAAAGGTAAAAGGGTCGGGTTCATCTGCGCGAAGGCTAGGCTAGCCCATAGACAGCAAAAAGAGGGCTATCCTGTTAGCCGCCAAGCTAATAAGTAGCGTTCGTGGCAGCTCTTTGTTGTTCATCAGAATTTTCGCATGATTTTGACTGTAGTGAGTAATGGCACGGTCGAGCTGCGTGTAGATACCTTGAGGAAATCAGCGATGGCCATTTGATAAAAACATGAACGTTGTTGTCGAAAAATTGAGCCATTCTGACAGCAGTCCTAGCGTCTCAGAGCCTTCCCGGCCTGAGTTTTCCGGGCTGTCTCACAAGAATAGCAATGTAGCCTGCTAGCCAGAGTAATAAACCTCGTTTTTCTTGCGAACACAATTCGATTACAAAGGAGCTCTGCTCAAAGTCGATAAACATCTTACCTGTAAGATTAAACGACGTAGAATTTGGAAGTCGGTTAAATGAAAAGTATTTGTTTATGTTTCTCATCTGTGAAAGGTCATAGTTCGTGACCCCGTTCTGCCAGCGTGCTGGGACGTTTTTTCTTCTTCCTCTCTCTCGCGCGCTCCTACCCCTTTTTTCTCTGTCCTCGTGCACACACAGCAGCAGAGCCAGAGCGGTTCGAGTCAGACAGTGCTGACGTCAGTGCTCAATCTACCTTTGAGAATGAAGCGCTGATTGGCGGATCTTGAGGTGTGCATGGTGTTATTGTGATTAAAGCTACTCAAAGTATCTGTCATTTTTAGTTCATAAAAGTATGACTTTTCCTATAATACATGTCATTATTTGCCTTGCCACACAAATATAGCCATCAAGGTTTAAACCATCTATCAGGTTAACAGGGCCGATATAGGCCTAATTAAATCCGTCGTCTTTCGTGGGAGAATTCCAGTTTCTTCTGAGGTTTCATAAAGGCCCAGATTTACGGAAATTAGGAAATTGAACTGCTCCAAAGCTTCATCTGCTTGAATTGTTGAAGAGTTTGGGGAACATTTTAGTTAAAGTCGAGGCGTTTATAACTCATTCATAAACAATAAATAACGTATATTTTTAAATATACCAACACGTGTGTTTATTTGTCATTATTCATGAACCACAAACCACATGTCTGTCGGTCTGTGACAGACACTTATTTAAGAGTCACATGATTCTGATGCCCTGATGCCTAAAACACTCAATATACAACCATTGGCATTAGATTTTATAATACAATAATAATAATAAAACTTTATTATTTATTATTTATTTATATAGCACCTTTCATGCAAAAGCTCAATGCAGCTCAAAGTGCTTTACAGCAAATACATAACGTGCACAAAGAAATTACATGCACATAAAAATAGACATCAAAGAAGCATAACTCAGATATAGTGCAAAAATAAATAAATAAAATAATAATAATTATAATTAAAATTATAAAATTGAATACATAAAATGCATAGCCTTATTGGCCTACAAGGCTGGTTAGTAACTAGTACAAATTAAATTACAAAATAAATGCAGTTATCCATTATAGTTAGGCCTACTGAGAAAAATATGTAATTAAATTGCCGTTACTAATCTAAATGTTGGTGATTTAAGGGGTTACATCTGAATATATTATTTTCGGTAGAAGCTTATATGTAGAATATACCATTCATTCTGTTGCTTTACATCTTTTTCGCTGTCTAGACAGGCTCCATTCATTTGGCAGTAGACTGCACTCAAATTTTAAACATTGTTTTTGATTGGTTCTCTTGTTTGAATATTCAACTCTTGTCTGCCAATCAAAAAGGAATCGAAAGTAATCAAATGCAATAAGTTACATTACTTTGATGAAGTAAGTAAAGTAGTTACATTTCTTATTACATTTTTAACAGGGTATCTGTAACCTACTACATTTGACCTGTTACGTCTGCTTGTGCCCCCTGACATCATACACCCTCTGTGTGCTGTCCCACATAAAGTGAGATGATGATAAGCATCACATGTAACCTACATATCCTGAACAGAGTAGCTTTTACTATCAGTTTTTAGGCTATGGTATACAGCGTGATTTATATGCATACACCATTTTATTAATACTATGTTTAGTGTTTGAAAATGTGTTATGAAATCCATATTTGGAGCTTGATTTAAAAATGAATAGCTTGCAACTATGACGATATAAAACATTTAAGTGTGACAAATATGCAAAAATAGACTACAATATTGCAGAAATAAAGAAAGACCCAATGCTTTCTGCAACTAGCTCCTATAGTCCTAACTCTTGTGCGGTTGACTGTGTTGTATGTGTACAGTTTTGTGAAATTATAGCTTATTATTTAAGTGGAAACAGGCACTACATTTGCCAGGTTTTTTATTTGTAATCTCTTTTTCGGGGACAGAATGCTTTGTTATAACGTAAAAGCACTGTAGCAGTTAAAATGGGGTGGATTGAGAGTTAAATGACGAATGAAGTAAACGGAAGCGTGTAACGGTTAACTGGAGACCATAGCTTTTCCGCTCGTCTCTAATTCTTCGCTGGCTGTGCTACGCTGCCCGAGGACATGATTGCGCGGAAACATTCAGATAAAACGGTGTCTCTCTTCAGCAGCAGCGAATAGCCTTCAGTTTCACGTCCCGACCAACAACAGAAAGCATCGAAGGTTCACAGGGATGCGCGAACACGGCCTGGTACCTCGATATAAGGTAATTTGTAATGTAACCCAAGATGAGTTGAAATTGTCGAGATAGGGGTTCTATCTTTTAAGAGCAATCACTACCATCACGTTATTGCATTTTATTAGTTGAAAGAGTAGACTGGCGATAGCCTAATGCATACTCATGCTTAGTGTGACGTTAAACATGCAACGTTATATCAAACGAAATTAACCGGTATGCGTGTTGTGAAGGAGCCTACCAAAACCTCTCATGAAAGCTAGCAGACATAACGGCATCACCCGTGCTGTCATTATCCAAATTTTGTGAGCTATTTCTAGGCCCTAGTGTAAACAATAGGCTGTGTTGTTTATCAGACCAACCCATATTAAAATGAAGCTGTGTTCGATCCTTTGCTGCTTAAACTGGGGCATTGAAAGGCTATCTGTACCTATTGATATTTTGAAACATAGGCGTGACACAAATGGCAATTGTTGGACTAACACCTCTACCAATGTCGTCTTTATGTCGTCAGCCAAGTGGTATGCTACATTTAAATGGCATGTTTGAATTAGCAATGTTTAAAAGTGAAACCGATAACAGACAACTGCTACAAAGGCATCATAGATTCACACACAAATTCTGTTCATACCATTTAAATCAGGTCATTTGAAATAGAGGCGTGACAATGAGATTGTAAAAGTCAATATATACTCCCCTTTTCCAGGCAACCAATTTGTCACTGTGTGGGGCTGTCTGTGCCTGAGAGAACCGCCAGCGTTGAGGGTAAAGGTGGACACATCCTCTGGCATCTTCAGGCAAACACCTCTGGTGCCCTGCCGAGTGGACCTCTAACCACAACACTGCACGTCTTGAAAATAATACTTATCAACATGATGACAGAGTGGAGTTGGAGTTAAAGTGACTGAAAAGACCTGTGAAGTGATAAAGAGAGGTTGGTGCATGGTAGGAGCTGCTTGTCAAATCTGTGCCACTGGTTGAGGATCAATGGTTGGTCGGGGATTATGGAGCTGCAAAAGTCGTTTTGGCAAACGCAATGGCAGGTTTGGGGTGATGCCTGCTCTCTGTGTAGGCATCACAGGCGCCTCCCTCCTGGCACTACTCTTCATCGACAGCATTGAGCTGTGGGCAACGTCACGAGGAATGACAGGGTTTGTCAAAGGACCAACTCAGGGGGGGCTTTTACCTCAGAGTATGCCACCCACACGGCCAGAGGAGTACCTGCTGATGCCCAGCCCCCTGGTGTGTCAGCGTGCCAAGCCTTATCTCATCATCATGGTGACAACAGCCCCATCCAATCAGAGGGCACGACAGGCCATCCGGGACACATGGGCAGGCGAGCTGGAGGTCCGTGGTAAGCGGGTACTCACCCTCTTCATGGTGGGCATGCCAGCAAACCCCACCATGGGCAAACTGCTTGTGGTGGAAGCACGAGAGCATGGGGACCTAGTCCAGGGCCGCTTCCAGGACACCTATGGCAATCTAACCCTGAAGACTCTGGCCATGCTTGGTTGGGTACGCCGGTTTTGCTCTCAAGCACGCTTTGTGGCCAAGGTGGATGACGACGTACTCTTCAATCCACCTGCTCTTCTGCGCTTCCTGGACCACAGCCAACCTCCTCTGCAGACACCAGACGGTCAGCCAGCAGACCTTTATCTAGGCCGCGTCCACCTGCATGTGAGGCCTGACCGCAATCCTTCCAGTAAGCACTTTATGCCCACCCAGGCCTACGCTGGTGCTGTGTTCCCAGACTACTGCAGTGGGACCGCCTATGTGCTCTCACGTCCTGCCCTCCTCAAGCTCTCTCTGGCAGCTGCAGCCACCCCCCTGCCACACCCTCTGCCCCCTGAGGATGTGTTTGTTGGCTTGAGTGCTCATGCAGCGGGCATCATACCCACACATAGCCCGCTCTTCTCAGGGGGGCCAGCTGTGCCTTACGGCCGCTGCTGCTACCAGGCCATGGTGTCAGTGCATCATGTCATGCCATCAGAGATGGTCCGCTTCTGGGCAGATGCCCACACCTCGCCCCCCTGCTCTTGGTTGGGCACACGAGCCTCTCTTGGGGTCTGTAAGGTACGAGCACTGCTAGGGACACTGATAGGGTCATAGGCTGCTTTCTGAGGAGAATGAGAGCCGCTGTTAGGGTGCCAAAGGAAAGACTGACAGGAAATGGGGGCAGTTTACATCACATGACACCCACACACACACAAACACTATTACACACAAATAGATGCACTAACTATACACAGTTTATACCTACAGTATTGCATAAGACAAGATGAACAATACACATAACAGGTGAAAGATACTTAAGGCATAAGCACAAACCAAGCAGTAGCATTGAAAAATCACTGTGTAGTATGACAATTCAAATTCAGTTTTACAGCTTAACATTCCTGCTTTGAATGTATATTACTACATTTTTTTGTTAAATTAAGCCAAAACAGGGTCTGCAAAGGCATTACTATTGAAGTCTCTGTGACCTATATGCACTATGCCAGAAGAAAAGGTGATTCAAAATGAATTTGCTTATCTGAACAGTAATGGTTTCAGTCAAGAAGGCTATGCACAATACTGTGGCAAATGTGGGGTCATGGGTAGGAAATCAACTCAGTGGAATTTGAGTCACCCAAAGCCTTTCCTTGTTAGATGTATGTTCCTGTAGATTCAGAAGGTTGAAACCTTTCCAAGTGTTTTGCATTCCATTTTTATTAGGGTTTCATGCTTGTTTAGTGCTAAAGAAATGTTATCATACATCATTGCAATGTATTGTGGGGGGAACAGATCTGAGCCACGTAGAACATTTTTGATCAAAAGGAATGGTCTCAACAGTGCATACACTTTATCGATGTCAGTTACTATGGACGTCCACTGCTTACGTAAGCAGACATTTATACTGTATATGTAATGAGTAATGCAGTATTTTATTTAAGACAATGTAGCACTGTCCAGGGTGTGAGGAACAGTCGTCACAAATGCACTATATTTTTTTCAGAATGGTTCAAGGAGCCTTGACAATGTGTGAAATGCCTCTTTTTACCTGGGGGTTGTTTGATCCAATGATCTATGGATATCTATGTGTCTTTGTGAGGTCACAAGTGTAAATAGAGAGGGTTTGTGGGGGAAAGCATGGAAGTATTAGTTAGCAGCACTGGGTAAGGTAAATAGAAACCGTTCTAATTGGCTTATGCATTAAAATAGTTTGAAGCAACTGAATGTGAAAATGTGGATTAAATGTTTTACTTTCTCAACTGTTAGGTGTGAGTGCATTCACATGATTAGGGAAGGCTGAAATGTTGTTAAAACATAAAAAAAAATGACTTCATAAAAAGATAATAAAACTTTAAAATAAAGCCAATGTCTCACCTCACTTCTCTCAACCACTTTCACATTATCCAACAGTATGTTTACAGTTGTATGTCTGTGTTGGATTGGATGGTTCAGCACTAAACTATGCCTGAATAATCTGCTAAATTGTCACCACCTCAGATTTGCTCATAGCTGAATGGTGTTAAAAAGTCTGTTGAGAAAAAGGGTGATGGGCTTCAGGTTTCTCACTTTGATCAGGATGACTTTATTCATGTATATACCCCAAGTGGTCAAATTATAAATGGGAACAGCTATTCTCACCCTAAGCAACATGTAAATCATTTCACTGTCTGGGTACCATTGGGGATGGTCAAGGTGCAGCATGTTGTTTAACAAAATTACTGAAATACCCAGGCAGAGAGCATCCCTATCTCCACATCCTCTCAAAACTGTGGTTATGTGGAATTGTGGTTCATTATTTGCATATTCGTGTACAGTATTCAATTTTTTTTGGTGGCAGCATACATTACCACTCAGTTGCAATGAGTGAAAACATGCACCTAAGGGAAACAAGTGAAAAGCTAATTCCAGTGTTGACATAATATAATATTAAAGGTAATGTCTGGTGCTTGAGCACTTGGAGAATTGGAACCAGTTTCATTCTTCCTGAACACACAGTGTATGCACTGACAACGCTATGGCGCTATTAAACACTCATCTTAAAATATCCTTTCGTCATCTTCACTTCTTTATCTAAATTCAGACTAACACACATTTCGATCTCGCTGTTACTTTAGCTTGAAAAATAACTCAATATTCTTTTACCTTCATTGTTTTGTTATTGTTTTATTTGGCATACTCAGTGCGACTAAAGGTGTAGTTGAAAGGAGATGCCTTCGGGATTAAAGGTCGCTCAAAGAAAAAAGCAAACAGCCTAATAAAGGAGTGCAGGACTGAAGGAGAAATTATTCTGCAGACAAAAGTGTAAAAAAAAAATAATAATTAAATATAATGAAGGAAGTAATGTAGAAATAATTCTTACTAGAACTAGTGAAGCTCAGCTGGATCACAACATTTGCTGCTTTATCAGCAGATATAGTTCAAATGTATTTCTTCTCATCTGTTTTCTGTGGGGGGATTGGTCCTCACTGGAGCTTGGACCTCATAGTCACTTATATAGTGACCTCAGCAGTCAGAGTCTGTCAAGCAACAACCTCCCACTCAAAGATGTAGTCTGTGATTCGGTTTTGTGAAAGGCTGTTGATATTTGGCTTAGGCGGAGCCACTATGTTTGTTTCCCATTTACAGAGCCAGTGCTGTGCACAAACACCTGAGCGGGCGGGCAGACAGAGGACCACGAGGAGCAATTTGTTGAATTTGACAAAAAGTGTACGGGATTAGAAAAAAAAAAAAAAAAAGCCCTTGAAGCTACAAAGGAAGATTCAGAGTGGCCTGGTGCAAAATGGGGAAATAAATGTTTTTTTTTTAACACTTTGTTCTGAAAAGAAATAATTTACAAAACGAATACAATTAAAAATCATCAAATACTAATGTTGAGTGGCTGTGTAGCCACGCCTGAAAACCATGGTTTCTCAAATGGGAATATGTGCTAGCTTGAGTGTACTTGGAGGGACAGCTTGGTGGAGAAGGAAACCAGAAAATAGATGGAAATTTGTTGATCGAGAAATTATCATGCTCCTGAACAGTTACTGAAGGCATTTAGTTGCCATTTTGCTTTTGTTCATCCACTCCTTAGCCTAAAAGCCAAGGTCACATTTTTCACTAGGCTGGAAAGGTGTGCAAGCAGCCACTGGTGAGCGCATAGCACATCGTGATGTGCAGTATGGAGGGTTTGTTGTAGAATCAACAAATATTCAAATGCAGGTCCAAAAAAGATATTTTTAATTCATCCCTATGCACTCTTTAGAAATGAGCCTTTTATCATCAAAACTGATCACACTCATATGTATCCTGAAATGGTCCACATCACTGGTCTATCTTTACGTGTTTTTTTCTCTCCAGCTTTGACAGATAGCCCTTCAGGTGCTCACAATGTCAGGTTGAAAAAGACAGTTTAACGAGTTTAACAACTCAAAAACAATGGCAGAGGCTTACACACTAAATTTGCTGAATGTTTTGTTTGTTTAGTTCAACCAACCTATACAAACAACCTTGGACAGTTGTATTGGTATTATGTGGTCAACGCAGACAGGACAACACTATATTTCTGAACTCGCACTGAAGAGGTGTTTCTCAGCCATGAACACAAATCCTTCCAAAATTATAAATGTGTATTTGTTTGTCACAGTTTCTTTGTCCATTTCAGTCCAAACAGCCCAGGGACTGGTGCACATGATGGCCAGGCCCCTCTCACCCTTGAGGGCATGTTCTTCCTGCCATACAGGGTGTTATCCTCTCTCCAGTGTTGCCCTTTCTCACTTTTTGAACCTGTCCAGTGCCGACTTCTGTCCTTGAGCAGACAGAGAAGCCGTTTCCTTCTCCTTCAGCTCCTTCTCCTTTCCCATGTTCTCCTCCACGGTTTTCCGAATCACATCCTGAAGAAATGACAAACGGGTAATGAAGAACAAATCTCTTTTTCTAAACCCTGCAGTGCTAGAACAGAGGACCGTACAGTAGCAATTGTGTGTGTGTGTTTGTCTTACCCTCTGATCTTCGTGAGCAACCTTCTTTTTCCTCCTCTCCACAGCGCCGCTTGAGCTTCGGCCCTTCTTCTTATTCCGAGGTGTGAACTTCTCATGAGCCAACGGGTCATAACCCTGTTCACACACAATATGTAAACACGCTTAATTGCAGGGTACAATGGTTAAAGCAATAGTGATTATGTCAGAAGATGAGCAAAAACAGCTGGTGCGCAAAGAACTTCTGGTGAAAATAGGCCAAGTAACTATGATTCCACCAAGTCCAAAATCATGTTTTCTACTACAGAAAGACAAAAATACACAGTATACTTATTCTATCCACACTCATTTAGTCACACAGTTCCATGCGTAGCGTAGGAAGTGTCCCAAACTATACTGCCACCGTCGCTGACATTCTACTGTACTGAGCTCCTCACCAGAACCTTCACGCGCTCCTCGTGCCTCTGCTCCCAGGAGGACCGGTCCACTCTACCCAGCTGCGTCGGGTCCAGACAAATGAGCTCGGGCTGGACCTTCTCCAGCAGAGCCTTGACCTCCCACTCACGCCGCTGCTTCAAGCCAGCCAACGGGTTCACATCCATGGCGTCGAAGTTAGGCTCGCCCGCACCTACATCACACACAGAAAAAGAGATGAAGTGAGTGTCTGCCTATTGCTATATTTCCTATAGAGACCCCTAAGGACCAGGCAGACGAATCTCTGTAGTACAGCCATGTGTGTGTGTCTAGCCTGTGTCTGTGATATGAGGCTGTGTGTGTGTGTGTGTGTGTGTGTGTGTGTGTGTAGGCATGCTGACCTGGTACAATCATGCTGGTGAATCCATCGGCGTGTCCTACTCCCAGTACATCCTCATGAGGGCAGAAGCTCAAGCCTGTGACTCCTCCCCTCACACGGTGGGCCATGTAGGGCTTCGTCACAGGCGTCCCCCACACATCTCTGTATACCTGCATACACGAACACACACACAGGAATATAGATTTTGTTAGCTTCTGATGAACGACTCACGAAAGAATGAACCTGACAGCCACGACATGGATCCGTACGCGTGTTAGGCTCACATTCATATACATTCTCAGACTCACATTCACACTCATATCCCATTCTCATACTCATTTAACAAATGTACGCTTTGCTGAGATTGTTTGAAATATGTATTAATCATATGAAAAACTTATGCTTTTATGAAATTGCTGGAGCTATGCTTTATAATCATCTAAACCAATATATGCCTTTTACAATGATTGCAGAATGTCTGAATCATGCCTTATAATCATATGATAGTGTGTGTAATTGCTTGAGTGATGTTTAACAAATCTATATCTGCTGCCGATTGCTATGATCAAGAGTGAAAATTGCTTATTGTGTAAGGAAACAATTTCAGTGCAAATGCTTGTGAGGAAACAATGCTGATGTAAGCTGTGAATGTTCAAGTGAAACTGTGATGTGGGTTAAACACAGGAAGTGTACCCTTTGGGGCCCGCGAGGAGGACGCAGGCTGTAAGAAGCCGGCCTATAGATGAATCACACCTCTGTTAAAAAAAACCTGATATGGCAAAAGTACATTGTGTGATGGAATGACCTTATAAGGAGAAGTCCGTGATGAAAAGACGGAAGCAAGTTGCAGTTAAAAAGCTGAGCTCAATGCATGTAGAGAGAGCTCTTCTTTTTTGCTGTGTGGGTTGTACACTGTTTGCTGAGAGCTTGACGACTTGGGGACCGAGTCTTGTTGTTTTTTTTTCTTTTCTTTAAATTCTTGTTAACCTCTTTGACATTAAATCTTGGGGTACTTTTTAAATACCACAAAACTCGCTTCTGCGTCAGTTAATGAAGGGAATTAAGCTCCGCGGCCCGCTACACACCTCGCCTCACTACACCGGTCAGATTAGCAGCCTGTGATCCGGAACGTCCGATACCTAAGAGAGGTGGGGACCTTTGGCACAGAAAAACCTGTCGACTGCGTGGAACAGGTGAGTTGTCCCTCTCTTTCACTCTAGAAGAGAGTACTTGAAGGTGATCTCAGTAGGCACACTGATTGATCCCTTTTAGTATCTAGGCTGAAACATACAATTAAGGCTTGGTTTCATGATGTGACATGATTTCTCTGAACTAAGTTGTATTCTGATTTGCGTGGCAGATAACCGTAGTAATTACTTGTGAGAGCGCGTGAAAAGCTCGGGCGTCGAAAAGCACACAATATTTATCTATCGGTGCCACACTTATGCATTTCTTAACATGGCGCCCAACGTGGGGCTATGAATGGTCATTAGTAGAGAGGTAATGCTAATGATCGCGAGTAATAAGTAGACCGTACGCACGAACCTAACCGATTTCTGGTCCTAATCAGAGTCTGGCGTACCACCAGATAAGGAAATCGATTAAGTACACCTATCCGGTAATAGAAGAACGATCTAAATACGTGGTAAGCCTAGGGCCAGTGTTTAGACCGAAAAGGCACCTTTGGGGAACGGAATTAGCTACTCGCGTTCTATTAAGGTGCGCTTCTTAAATTTGGTCTAGTCCAACCATTTTTGAGGAAGGATCGTACACCCCCCAGACGATGGACGATGTTGTGTCAGAGTGGGAGGAGGGAGAAGATCCGTGTCCTCCCCTTATTGATGAGTCCGGGAGTGTTGTATCTGATGGGATTAGATGTTAACCGACTGATTTAATTCAAAGCCTGGATTCAGGCGAAAATAGAAATAGAACTAAACCAGAAGACCGATGTTTTACAGTGCATAATCGCACTTTACAACAGGGAGATTTATGCACAAACCAGTTTGAAACTAACACAGCCAGTGTATTGAACACGGAGAGCCTGTGCCTAAACCACAAAACAGAAGTGGCAGAGGCGCTGAGAGCCAGATGGCTTTTTAAAATAGTGGAGCACGCGGAGGCAATGAAAAACGTTTTACATTTAATGGAAATGGAGAGTAACAGGAGTGGGGTACTAATAGCAACATTATTATTGTTATTATTATTACTAACATGGATTTGTATTTTTCATTATTAGTGATTGTTGATGAGATATATTTTTTCACTTTTCTGGGGAGGAAAAGACGATAAGAGGAACTTGTGAAGCATGTGCAAATATAAGGGGAATGAAGAAAGACAAAATCGTTCAGGGATAGATAAAACCACACAAACTAGATAAAGATATTATAATTGCTGTTGGATATGATTATATAATTTTGAAGCACACGGGTGCAGTACATCCCTCCCAGATACAGCGCATCCCGGATAGTTGATAGCTGATACGCATCGATAAAAGACTTCGGCCTGCCGTACTTGCACACTTAAGTGTAAAATTAGCAGAGATTTCTTTGGCAGTGATAGGAACGAGGTAAAACCCGGACCCTCGTTTTGAGTCACTGTTTTCTCTGCCATCGTGTAAAAAGGAGAATCATGTCACATCCAATGCTGTGTGTTTGTCTAGGGGACGATAGTTATTAGTGGAACTAATAACCAAGTGTGTCAGCGAGCGCGGAGGATTCGGTTCTGATTGGGGAAGCAGCCACTGGAGTTCCAGAGGGCACACTATCAGGTTGATAGATAGATAAAGGGATACTTTATTAATCCTGAGGGAAATTTAGGTAACCAAGTCTGGCATTTGTTTTGATTGATTGAAGTGGATTGATCAATTGAATTGGGTTAATTAATTTAATATATTTTTTTTGATTTTAGGTTTGGAGTTTTTTTTTTAAGTTTAATTAAGTTGAATGAATTGGTTCAATAATTCAATTGAGTTGAATTGTGTTGGGTTTTTGGTTTTATGTTTTATTTTGTTCTTGTTACGTTTTGTAAGCTGTTTGTCTTCACAGGACCAAGTGGAGGGAAATGGAGAAGTTGCAGAAATTTGGTCCGTGAAGCAACAAACAGAGAATGTCTATTAAGCCCCAGGCAGGGGAAATAGACAAACAATTGATGATTTAACATGAAAAGAAATACAGAACATGAAATACATGTAAAAAGAAATGTGTTTGTTTGTAAGTCTAACTAGAATATGCAATTCCTGAAGGAAATACCAGTGCATAAAGTGCAAAAATAAAAAGTATAAAGGGCGTTGTCGGCATGATTTGAACAAAGTTTCTAAGTAAACGGTTCAAGCTGAATTAAGCGCAGAGGTTTGGTACAAGGAAGAATAATAAGTATAAGAAAAAACGAAGGAATAACAATACAGGGCAATGCATGCACTGTAAAAACTACACTAACATGGGCTGGAGTGTGGTGGACTATGTCCGCTTACCACCACCGGTATGACTGTGTCTGAATGACTGGACTACTCTGTAAAGCGCCTTCGGGTACTTAGAGGAGCGCTATATAAAATTGATGAGGATTGATTGATTGATTGATATCATTGTTAAGACAATGTTTGATAAAACATTTTCACCTATGATTTTTGCGTGTTGTGGGTGACTGCCCAATACATTGTGTATCCCCTATTTGGAAGGATTCTAATAGGAATACTAGCCAAAGCCATTTGGCGAGTTAAACAAGTAAAAATGTTGAGCACGCAAGAAGGTGATGAAAATGAGGAAGTTAACCCCTGTTGAAGAGGCACAGGAAACTGAAGTGAGAGAGGGCCTCTCATAATACACTTCGAGAGAGTGTGTGTGTGTAAGATCCCAGGGGGCGGTTGGCAAGTCTAACACAGACAGAGGCAAGACACTGGAGTTCCAGAGGGCACACTATCAGGTTGATAGATAGATAAAGGGATACTTTATTAATCCTGAGGGAAATTTAGGTAACCAAGTCTGGCATTTGTTTTGATTGATTGAAGTGGATTGATCAATTGAATTGGGTTAATTAATTTAATATTTTTTTTTTGATTTTAGGTTTGGAGTTTTTTTTTAAGTTTAATTAAGTTGAATGAATTGGTTCAATAATTCAATTGAGTTGAATTGTGTTGGGTTTTTGGTTTTATGTTTTATTTTGTTCTTGTTACGTTTTGTAAGCTGTTTGTCTTCACAGGACCAAGTGGAGGGAAATGGAGAAGTTGCAGAAATTTGGTCCGTGAAGCAACAAACAGAGAATGTCTATTAAGCCCCAGGCAGGGGAAATAGACAAACAATTGATGATTTAACATGAAAAGAAATACAGAACATGAAATACATGTAAAAAGAAATGTGTTTGTTTGTAAGTCTAACTAGAATATGCAATTCCTGAAGGAAATACCAGTGCATAAAGTGCAAAAATAAAAAGTATAAAGGGCGTTGTCGGCATGATTTGAACAAAGTTTCTAAGTAAACGGTTCAAGCTGAATTAAGCGCAGAGGTTTGGTACAAGGAATAATAATAAGTATAAGAAAAAACGAAGGAATAACAATACAGGGCAATGCATGCACTGTAAAAACTACACTAACATGGGCTGGAGTGTGGTGGACTATGTCCGCTTACCACCACCGGTATGACTGTGTCTGAATGACTGGACTACTCTGTAAAGCGCCTTCGGGTACTTAGAGGAGCGCTATATAAAATTGATGAGGATTGATTGATTGATTGATATCATGGTTAAGACAATGTTTGATAAAACATTTTCACCTATGATTTTTGCGTGTTGTGGGTGACTGCCCAATACATTGTGTATCCCCTATTTGGAAGGATTCTAATAGGAATACTAGCCAAAGCCATTTGGCGAGTTAAACAAGTAAAAATGTTGAGCACGCAAGAAGGTGATGAAAATGAGGAAGTTAACCCCTGTTGAAGAGGCACAGGAAACTGAAGTGAGAGAGGGCCTCTCATAATACACTTCGAGAGAGTGTGTGTGTGTAAGATCCCAGGGGGCGGTTGGCAAGTCTAACACAGACAGAGGCAAGACAACCAAACCACCTGCGGATGCAATAAATGAAAAGGAACTTGAACAGATTACCATGGCAAATGATTCTACACCACAATCAGGGTTTCTAAATTGGCCTGCTCTGGTAGGCAACTATGTTTATGTTCTGATTATATTCTGTGTTAGCTTTCTAGCAAATGTCTTAGAATACTTTGGAAAAATGTCCTAAGATGGATACGCTTACCGGGGAGATCCGGAATAGCATTGGAAGTACTGTCAGTGGATGTACCGTTGGTCTCCACTTACCTAGCGTATCTGAGTGGAATTCTTACGAACGGATAGCATGATTTTAATTTGTGGTTACATTTGATTTGAGGTGTTTTATTTTTATTTGATATTTGATTTTGATTTTGAGAGGGTGCAACCTCAATTTATTGGTCAAAAGACAGAATGAACAACTGTAAAGAAATAACTACACTCCTTACTGGTCACAGGCAGAAGGAAGAATGTGGAAGAACACCAGAAACATCCAGCCTGATGATCAGCCTAAACCCAACGCTCCTTTTTATGACAAAAAGAGCTACAAGGAGGCTTTGGTTCCAGATGGAACGGATGCAATGGAAACAGAGCATAACTCGCCTGTGGAACAGGTTTTATCAAATGATTCTGACAATACCAAAAATGTGGTTCTATGTGATGATGTGGAGGCTTTGGTCCTCGAGTGTGAGAATAAGGAATGGGAAGTTCCAGATGATTTTGAGGCGTTTAGCAATGCACAATGTGCAAAGCAAATGAGAGAATTTATACCCAATTTTCAAGTCACAATGAAAGAATTGGAAAACATGAAAATAAATCCTAATCAGCTAAAGGCGGAAGTGGTGAAGGGAAAAGATGTGACACCATTGAATCCCAAGGTGACCACGGTAATAGGAACCGGCGTAGGAAAATTACCAAATAACTCATATGTAACGGGTGCCTACTGTCCCCGGAGGTGGACCGGGAGTGGAAACCGGACCCCCCAAATAGTAGATGTGAGTTCTACCACTGGGCTTCCAGTACTTGTGAAAAAACAAAGCAAAGCAAAGAAAAGCAAAGAAAAACAAAGCAAAGAAAAATGATGGTTTGATGAAAGGAAAACTGTACGAAGAACCAATTGTTGTAGTTATATCTAATGAAATTAAAGATGATTTTCTGGCTGAAAATAAAGATGCTCTAGTCCTCGAGAGCGGGGTTAATGATTGGTGTGATGAATCGGGAAGTTTTAACAATGAACAAGGTTGGTACCATGACCCGGATGGAAGTGATAACTGAAGAGGTGGAATGGGGGCTTAAGCCTGGTGAGATAGAGAAAACAGTGGAAAAGGGAAGTGATGAAGGATCATCCACCCTAGATGTAACCACTGAACCTCAGCTCCAGTTAGGCCTTGCAATAGCCACATTGAAAAACCCAGCTTCATTTGATGCGTTGGCCGGAAGTGAAACCCGGGCCCCCTGTGGGACAGGCGGGTGCTCTACCACTGAGCCACGAACGCTTATGCAAGAAAAAGAAATGCAAAATGAGACGCAACAAGGGGAACCACCCCTTCCAGAATTGATGGAACCCATAGGGGGCATACAAGTGACTCTTACTCAGCCAGAGGCGGGAGAGGTCGAGGGAAAAAATGGGGCTCCATTTAATCCCGAGGCGACCACGATGCCCGCTGAAGGCAATTTAACCAATAGCTCAGTTGAGACGGGCGCACTGGCCGGTGAGGAAAACCGGGAACCTAGGGTTGTAGACGGGGAGGCTACCATTGCGCCAGCACCATCTGTGATTATGCAAACTAGTCGAGGCATACTCGACCCAATAGCCGGGACTGCCTCAAAGACATGCTGCTGATTTTAATTTCGTCTCGCATGGGAGAAGTATGATAGCCAGTGTGAAAGGGGTCTCTGAACCCGTGAATGAGACGAGAAAGCAATTTCTCGGAGTGACTGTTCGGAATGGTCAGGAAATCAGATCAAAACTTTGTTTTGAGTGGATGGCTATTAATAAACTGGAGAGGGATCCATTACATTAGACTGGGTGGGGAGCACTCGATACCGTGGCTGAATGCACGTTGGAATAAGAGCAAAGTGGAAGCAATGTTGAAAAATTCCAGCCTGGTTTACAGTTTTGACAAGGGTTGGAAAGGAAGAGCCCACCTAGAATTTACTGATGTAAGACCTGCGATGGTGCGTGTATACAAACACGAGGACTCTGGGTCTTTTTGGGCAGCGATGAGAGCAGATATGGCCCCTCCACAATTAAGCCAAAACGGGGAGTTTGTTGGGAATTACACTGTTGGGTGTCCGTGGGGAAATCCATACTGTTTGTGGGGAATTTTTTCTGGTGCGGGGTGGAGATGTGTTAATAAAAATAAACATGTGCCTATCACTGCTGATGACATTGTACGGGCGGGATGGGATGAGTATTATTGGTCTGACAGAGAATGTGTAACTGCTGTGAAATGGAACTTTGTGTTGGAGAGAAAGGCCCTGCGGACAAATCCTTGTCCGGAGAAGTCCCTGGGGGTTGTGTGGAAAGGACTGGTACCACCGGGGCTCGTGACTGGCAGGTCCAAGAGGCGGGTGATGAACGACTCACGAAAGAATGAACCTGACAGCCACGACATGGATCCGTACGCGTGTTAGGCTCACATTCATATACATTCTCAGACTCACATTCACACTCATATCCCATTCTCATACTCATTTAACAAATGTACGCTTTGCTGAGATTGTTTGAAATATGTATTAATCATATGAAAAACTTATGCTTTTATGAAATTGCTGGAGCTATGCTTTATAATCATCTAAACCAATATATGCCTTTTACAATGATTGCAGAATGTCTGAATCATGCCTTATAATCATATGATAGTGTGTGTAATTGCTTGAGTGATGTTTAACAAATCTATATCTGCTGCCGATTGCTATGATCAAGAGTGAAAATTGCTTATTGTGTAAGGAAACAATTTCAGTGCAAATGCTTGTGAGGAAACAATGCTGATGTAAGCTGTGAAAGTTCAAGTGAAACTGTGATGTGGGTTAAACACAGGAAGTGTACCCTTTGGGGCCCGCGAGGAGGACGCAGGCTGTAAGAAGCCGGCCTATAGATGAATCACACCTCTGTTAAAAAAAACCTGATATGGCAAAAGTACATTGTGTGATGGAATGACCTTATAAGGAGAAGTCCGTGATGAAAAGACGGAAGCAAGTTGCAGTTAAAAAGCTGAGCTCAATGCATGTAGAGAGAGCTCTTCTTTTTTGCTGTGTGGGTTGTACACTGTTTGCTGAGAGCTTGACGACTTGGGGACCGAGTCTTGTTGTTTTTTTTTCTTTTCTTTAAATTCTTGTTAACCTCTTTGACATTAAATCTTGGGGTACTTTTTAAATACCACAAAACTCGCTTCTGCGTCAGTTAATGAAGTGAGTTAAGCTCCGCGGCCCGCTACACACCTCGACTCACTACACCGGTCAGATTAGCAGCCTGTGATCCGGAACGTCCGATACCTAAGAGAGGTGGGGACCTTTGGCACAGAAAAACCTGTCGACTGCGTGGAAAAGGTGAGTTGTCCCTCTCTTTCACTCTAGAAGAGAGTACTTGAAGGTGATCTCAGTAGGCACACTGATTGATCCCTATTAGTATCTAGGCTGAAACATACAATTAAGGCTTGGTTTCATGATGTGACATGATTTCTCTGAACTAAGTTGTATTCTGATTTGCGTGGCCAATAACCGTAGTAATTACTTGTGAGAGTGTGTGAAAAACTCAGGCGTCGAAAAGCACACAGGGATTCTATAGGTTGGACACACGTATGCATTTCTTAACACTTCACACTCACACAGACACACACATGCCAACAGGAGGAGTGTACATGGGTGTATGGATATGTTACCTGCACAATATCTCCTGTTGCAGCAGCCAGCAGGCCTTTCTGACTGATGGAGAGACAAGAGGCCCCTGCTGGCAGGAAGTAGGACTGCAGAGGTTTAAAAAATCTGATGTCATAAACCTTCAGCTTCTTGTCCAAACCTGATGTCACCATGTACCTTTAAAACACACCAAAGACATTTGTATAGACAAAAGTGTGAATGAGAAACCACACACACACACACACACACACACACACACACACACACACACACACACACACACACACACACACACACACACACACACACACACACACACACACACACACACACACACACACGCAGAACTCACGTCCCCGTCTTGTCCACGGCTAGCGAGCGGACTCCACCCTGGTGACAAAGCATCTTGACGAGCGGTTCCTTCTGATTGGGTGACCAGAGGCTGACAATACCATTGGGATGGCCCAGATGGATGATGGCATTCTGAGGATTTTGGGCCATCACACCGAGACGACCCAACTTGGCATTGATGGCTGCCACTTCCTTCCCCACAGACACGTCCAGATACTGCAGGAACCCGGTGGCACTCTGGGCAGAACACACGCCAGTTTACTCACCCACAAACACAATATCTCACAAAGAGCACACAAACACACACACAATATCTCACAAAGAGCACACACCCCAGTTTACTCACCCACAAACACACACACAATATCTCACAAAGAGCACACACCCCAGTTTACTCACCCACAAACACAATATCTCACAAAGAGCACACACCTGCTCTTATTCTATATACTGTAGTTTCCAAATTGGAATGTTGAAGTGTGAGGATTAATGCTTAATCACTCACACACACACACACGCATACACACACACACACATGCATACACACACACACACGCATACACACACACAAAACTTACCGCTGTGGCCAGGAGAAAGTGGTATGGCAGGAACTGCATGCTGAGAACGTCATTAAACTTGCGAATACAGTGAAGCTCCACCCCTTTAGAGTCGTATATGTACAGCCACTTTTTCTGGGCCACAGCATACATTTCTTCATTGTGTAGCCACCTGAGGAAACAAAAACACACACACCCTCTCTCAGCACATAAACAAACTCCGAGCGGAAGTGCTCCACCACACATCCTTATTGTGTGTATGATTTGCTTGCAAACATGGTTTTATGTAGCCACAGCAAGAATATACCACACAGTCTCTCTGTCTCTCATTTAAACACACCAACATCACCACAATTCACAAGCACACATATATACATATTTGGGCTTGACCTAGATATTTACTATCTGAACTGGCCGTCATGGAAATGGCTATGCAGAGACAGCAGGTGGCAGTAGGCTGATTCATTCAGAGGTGTGTAAGCATGCAGCGGCAATTACCAGAATTTGTGGCGGACAAATTCCTTTTCTTTCTTACATACACAGAAAACACACTAAATGCCTAAAAGGGATAACTGTGCATCATCAAAGTGACTAACATTACGTTACCATTAACTGCTTACCTACAACATACATACAAACATTATTAGCCCTGTGTGTGTGTGTTCATCAGCAGTGTGAGCTTATGTAGTTTGCCTCTATGAGGATGGAAACATGTGGATGCACTAGCATGCATATGATAGTGGCACTCACTTCACATCGTTGACCGTTTCCATGACATTTATTTCTGACACCAAGTTTTTTGTTTGCCATTCTATGCAGGTCACGTGACCTCGTTTCCCTCCCAACAGGAGATGCCTAAAATAAACAAATCAAATCACATTCTCTTAATTTGTGCATACATAATTTGTTTGTAGTTAGGATTAATGCTTAATCACTCACACACACACGCATACACACACACACACGCATACACACACACACACGCATACACACACACACACACGCATATACACACCTAATGAAGTCAATCCCTGTTTCCCAAAAACATAACTTACCTCCCAGCTTTGTTATAGTCTAGTCTGTATGGGCCAAACTGAGATAGGTTCAGGTTAAAATACTGCAAAGGAAGAAAAAATAAAGAAAGTTAGTCACAGATCTCTGTTTATTTCAAGGGAGACAACACTGCAAATCATGTCACTCACACACACACCAGATTTGTCAACAATAAATCATGAGTGTGCATGCAGGGCTCGCAAAATGTATCAATCCCTGGTAGTCTTTTGGGCAGGCATTCTCCAAATTTGGGTTGACCAAAATTAATTAGACTTTCCCAAATAAATAAAGAATTTTTTTTTATGTTGAAAGGTAGACATATTTGAGAAAGCAATACAAAAAAATATGTAAGCACAGACTGCAACAATCATAAATATCATGATGCATCTTAAGTACTGTTTAAGTATACGCTCACGGCGCAGTCCCTGGATCCTGCCGATTTGTTTGCGCAAAAACAAATGGATAGGCCGAAAGGGACTCAACTTTAACTAAATCCGAATTCATGTTGTTGTGTAAATGCTAAGTTATAAGATATAAATATTTGTCCGATATGTGTAAAACCATCTGCACTCACAACTTTTCTTGGGCATTATTTTGTATGGAATGCTGGTGTGGCAGATAACTCAACTAGTACCTTTCCGATTAAAGTGCAGGCCTACACTTCTTAGCGGACAAACCATCATGATCAAGAACTCGTTCGTTCGGTGCTCAAAGTTCTACCTCCAAATAGCAAATCAAAAGAGCAGAAAAAGAGGACATTTTATTTCACTAAGGGGATCATTTCTGGTGATTGGACAATTGGACAGGGTGTTCTTACATTTTGGTAGCCCGATAGTAAAACTTGATAATTCCAGGACGTTGGGCGAGCGATTTTGCGAGCCCTGGCATGGATGTATGGGTGTGTCACAGTCTTGGCAAAGCAAACCATATGTTTTTGCCAGGTGTTTTTTTTTTACCTTGGCTCCTGAAGTGATGTCCACAGCATCTGCAATGTCATCCTGAGAGATGGTGCAGGTATCCTCTCCCTCATCTCCCTCTAGGAAACTGGACGCACCAAGCCCATTCAAAAACAAGTGTTCAATAATTGCTTCAACTTTCAAGAATATTTACTGACATTTCTATACAACCTGCTGCATGAAATGCTTAGTAATTTCATAACAGTGGGTAAGTAGACTGCCTGAAAATCCAATTATGAACACAAGATCGCCACAAGCTTACCCGGCATCCTCTGGGAGCAAGACATCAAATCTGGCTGCCTGTTTTTGAGCATGCTCTGATTCTGCTTCAGAACGGTGTATGGCCTCTTTTAACTTAGTCCGCAAACCAGATGTCTACAGAAAGAGGTTAAAAGAAAAAGAGACTGAATCAAATTGGCATAACCTCTATAGTGGACAGAACGTTTAACATTGACACTTTGCTCACAAATATTACACATGTACCTACCACTTTGGTCTTCTCTACTCTCTGAAACTTCTTCAGACGTTCCTGGGGAATTGGAGCTTCTCCAGGGAAAGGGTCTTTTGCCTATAATACAAAGTTCAGTTTGAACAATTCAATCATGAGTTCATGGAATGTCTTCTTGTGGAGAGGCTTCTCGTTGTGACATGATAACACTACACTACTCATCCGCAATCCTTCTACAGAGAATAACTTACCCCGGAGATATGGTCTATCTTGCCTTGCCGATCATTTTTATTTTGCCTCTCCTTTGCCAATTCCTTGTTAAGGGAAACCCCTGGGGTGTTTCCTTGATTCGAGTCACTTTCTTCATCTTGTCGACTCTTCTTGTTAATGTCTTCATCATTTTCTGTAGGGTTGTCCCAGTAGCGCTTCGGAGGCTAGTATGGAGTTAAGAAGTATAGCCAGACAAGCAGGTTAAGTCAGGGCCGTTATCATGCACACAGATATGGCCTTATATTCTATGTTTTATATGTCATACAAAAAGAAATAAACACCATTCGCAGAAGTTTGAAAACAGGTTGTAGACATTGCAAATGCAAGTAGAGGCATAACGTTCGCTAGCTAGCGAGCTAACTTACAAACTTAGATGGTTGAGGTAGGATAGACTTTACACTTTAACACGTTCCCGTGATGGGAAAGCCTACGATGTACATATATCAGTGCGACAACAAAGTATGTGTGGAAATAAAACACTGTAAGAGAAATTACTGCATTTACCTTTCCCTTTTTACCCACGTGTAGTTTCACCGACACTGCCTCCACGGCGGACGCCATCTTTGTTGTGTATTTTCTTTTCCGGTAACGTCATCACCGCGTTCTTGGGAGTTCGAACTTGGATACTCCCGAGGACGGACTCTGCATCCGCGCAGAATCTGCATTTGAGACAGCAAGTGTCTTGATGGCTCACAGCTCAGCTCTGCTGTAGAGTCTACCCTGTATTTTCACCTTTATCTTGATATTTACAATATAATAAGCATAGGCCTATATGGTATGGTACACCTGCGTTTCATTAAAAAATATTGATTAAAATATTAATACAAAATTATATATTCACAATGTGTGCCTACAAAAGGGCAAATGGTGGGAAATAATTGTTGGAGTTTGTAGTTATGGTGGAAGTAGTTTGTGTTAAACTCAAGGCAAGGCAAGGCAACTTTATTTATATATACAATAACAGGAAAGACAATAAATCATTAAAATAAATCAAGTAAGAGTGACAGTGTGACAGAACAACAGTCACAGTACTTAAACATACCACGTGTGGGGTGCTTTTTTGTGAGTCATAATACTGAAACATGCCACAAGCTATGTGCTTCCTTGTGTGTCTATGATGTAAGTTTGCCCCATAATCTCTTGCATGTGTACTAAAAAAAAAAATGTCTTCTAATATCAGTGTGTAATTCTGTTAGCGATTAGGAGTCAGTGTGTTATGTGTAATGCCCTGGTGTAGTTACTCTTATGTATTAGCATCTTTATCCACCATTGCCGACTGAGTTGTGTCTGCGTACAGGATCCCTGCCCTCCTGCCATTATGTATCAGTTTGACTTGTTCTTAAGTGCTTAAGACAAGGCGAAGAGTCAAAGAACAGTTTAGGTAGAAAAGTTGGGGACATGGCCAAAAGCTACCAGGCTGGGCGGCCACAAAGCTTTGCATTGCCACAGTGACCAGAGAACGTTCTCAGATAAAGGGGAAGAAGTCTCTGCAAGTGACCATCGCATGCAAGCGGTCCACCATCCAGCCACCAGGATGCTTGCATTATCAGACTGGACCTGTTGGCCAGGTACGGGGCTAGAGTAGATGTGCCCAGAGCCCAGCTACTTCTGTGCACTGAAGCCGTGGCCCTTCGTGCCGCTGGTGAGGACAACCCATCGACCAGAGGGCCTGCCACCTCAGCAACGCCAGTCAAGAGAGCTTCAACACAACCCACAGTTCAGAGGGTTCTTGTACTGCCATCATCAGTCGAGACCACAACCATTTCAGAGAGGCCTGCTTTCCGAAGTCGTCACCAAGGTCGTTACAAGAGAGCTGCTGCCACATCATCATCGTCAGCTGAGACCATGCCCACTCCAGATAAGTCTTCCCACCATAGTCGCCACTGAGGTCACTGCAAGCAGGAAGGAATGTGGCTCCTGGTGTTTCTGTGTCAATTATTGCTGCCTCAACAATGTCACTCATAGGGACTCTTATCCACTGCCACACATCAATGATACCCCTGACTACAATTGGGCCAGTTGCTCTGAAGTTCAAAGTGTGACGTTCGGGTTTTGCAATGAACCAGATAGCTTTGAGCCCCTGATGGAGAGAGTGCTGGCTGGTGTTCCCCAAAGCTGCTGCATAGTCTACCTAGATGACATCCTTGTACACATTGCAGACTTTGAGAGCACCCGGGCTAACCTGCCTGAAGTGTTTCAAGCCATCCATCGAGCTGGGCTGCACCTGCACCCCGAAGAAGTGTCATCTGCTCCGGTGTTCCGGCATGACAAGCTAAACATGTCATATTCCCTCTTGGTGAGCAACTACCAGACGCCATTGAAACACAGATTCCTCTTTGTGTAATCAGTTGTATGCAGATTTCTGTTTTGGTGTAGTAGTCCACATAACTGGACATTGCACAGATAATAATGTTAGTATATGTTAGATAGATAGTAATGTTATGGACAGACAAATCTTACTTGGTGTTTGTATCACAGAGAAGAAATGTTATGAGACACAGAACAAATGAAAATATGCTTGATACTAGTTGTCAAGCACCATAGATTAAATATGTTGTAAATATTGTCTGGTGTTTTTGTGTTGCTGGTAAAGTGGCAAATTTGTACAGAATAAGGAATCTTAAACAGGGAAGGCTATCACTCTATTTTACATCACCATATCTATGGAAGGCACTTGAGTGAAATCAATTTTATCCTACAACAGGACGATGACCTCCAAATTCTACAAGATTAGGGAAGAAGCAGTTAAGCTGCAATCTTGCAAAGGTTGTCATTGCTGCCAGTAGATAAATATTTGATGAAAGCAACCACAAAAGTGTTATTTCAAGCCAAAATCATTGTTTCTAACCTAATTCTAACCTAATCAATATCTTGCATAACATATATTACTATATATTACTAAATGGTGCTTAAAACTTTGTCCTTAAATCTACAAGAAATCTCTAAAAAGCTGCTTTTTTACTTTTCTCTAATCATATGATATAACTGACCTCAATATGTAAACTGTAACAGATTACTAATGGATTGGGCTTTTGCAGGTCAGACTGAACTCTACAATGCTTGATTTTCTGTAACATATGCCTTGGTGACCATCCTTTAAATTGGTCACCCTAAACCAGACTTTCAAATCTGTATCGCAAATCTTCACATCTTGAAGTTCCATCCCAATTCTTTCAACTTATTTTTTTTATTATGGAAATGAAATCAATAGCCCTTCACCGGAGTCATAATTTAAACACTCATAATAAACAGTCTCCACAAAATCAGTTCTGCCAAGCATGCAGGAAATTTCTTGGATGGGGAAACCGCCAGAGTACTAGAAATAAAGCTCAATCTTTGGACAACCTATTGTATACAACTCCTAAGGTAGCAGTAACAAATGTAAACGTGCCCTTTGATTTGCTAGATTCTTCTTATATACCGTGCACACATACTGTATTTAGTAAAAAACGAAATCTCTTTAAAATCTCTATTAATTTGAATGATACTTCAGTGGGACTCTGCTGTACTCTATGCCTTAAGGTATAGGTGTTTTTTTTTTTTCATTCCTGATCTAAGTTGCGTGAGAAAAAGGAGGAGGAAGAGGGGTCAAATACCTAGTCTCAAGAACACACCCATTTCTCAGCACCCTACTCTCACACACATATTTCTCCAATATGCATGTATGAACACGTACACGTCCACACACACACACACACACACACACACACACACAAATGTTATTTAGGTCACTGATCACTAAAGCGATTCTGTGAGTCTGCTTGAACCCAAGCTGCTTTGATACGGAGCCAGGTTCCTGAGCAACAGAAAAAAGCAGAGGAGTGGGGCATAGCAATGTCAGCGGATGGGAAGCAGGACAGAGGAGGAGAGGTGGAGCATTTCAAAACAGTGAATCTCAACTTTAAACAGGAAGTCAAAGCAGGGTCAAGCCAGCAGAGGTCCAAAGGGAGAAGGAGGAATGTGTGTGTGTTGCTCCTTTGGGATGAACCGGCTCGAAATCACAAAGAAAAGCACACACACTAAGTAATATATCACTAGATCCCCAGCAGCTATAGTCTGCATGCTAGGAACTATAGATGTTTGAAAGATAAAAAAAGAAGGGATAAATAGTAAATAATACTGTTTCTATTTAATAGCCACATTGTTCACAAAGATGGTTAAGATTAGTTTTTTTTTGGACAGATATCAGTCCATCACATCTCAACTCCATTCAGTGTTTCACGGTTCAGAAGTTTGTGACTGTGTGTGATATGACTTTTTGAACGCTATGAAGGATTATAGAGAGTATGGGGGAGATTTGAGGAAATAGGGTTTTGTGGCATTCCTATGTCCTAAGTTGAAGGAGAGTGACCAAAGGGGAGGGCGGCGGCTACATAGAAAGAATCAACCCACTTATGTAACCCTACACCAGAGAGAGAAAGAGAGAGAGAGAGAGAGAGAGAGAGACATGAAACATGAAGTGTAAGGTACTACTGCAAAGTTTACAAGACACATCAAATTCCTGACAAAGATAAGGAATATTGAATAAGGGAGATTGTGCCATCTGCCAGTATGTCAGCTGAACAGGTAAGGCTTCAGGATTTTGTGTAAACTGTGTAATCACTGTCCTGTATGCATACATTACCAAGATTGATTACATGCTCGTTGATGTATCGACATGAGCAAGCTAATGTGGCTCCCATATCTTTGTATGAAGGAGGACAACACATAATTCGTTGTCTTGAGTTTCGATTTAAGTCCATATGTTTAAGTCCATATGTTGTGGTACTGCTCATTTCTTTTAATGTGGTTTGTGGAAAAGACGCCCATTATCTCTTAAAATACTCTCTAAAACGAAATCATGCGGATCAAATAAATATGTCAAAAAAGCGCAACCCACAAAAGAAACGTCACGACTGGGTTGACGCTTTTCTTTGAAGGTTAATTCCAGAATTAGGAACATTTCTCCTTTAAGTTATTGCAGAATATAGCAACTGGGAAAGTGCATAAAATAATATGCTATTAGGCAGATCGCTCTGTTTCTCTGAATGTTTTTCACCTTACTGACCAGATGAAGCCGGAGGGGAGACCCGAGATCTTTGATTTCCAAGGTATATCAATGGTAAACTACTTCACAGATAATTGGGAAAACGTTCAAAACTTTCACGCTCGACCGGATGATATCCTCATCGCTACGTATCCCAAGGCAGGTGTGTACATCTTGTGTAGCCCTATATATAGTTCTCCGGCCACATCAATAATACCCTTTAAATGCTGGTTCCTTTTTTATATACAGTGAAATAAAACCTCTCAGCATTCTTTGCATACCAATTGACAATTTATATTACTTCATTATTAAAATATTTGGCTTTACTTATACAAACTTTCCATGGCATTCTTTTTAGTTAAGTTAGGCACCCTTTCTTAGAAATCTTCCTTCAGGTTTATTATCATTGTGACTGTAACAACTGTAACAACATTAACACTTTTCAAAATCACAGAGGACTACTGGCATTTATCGCTACATGTGAATGTGAAATATATATGTATGTATGGGCTACATATATTGTTATATTGTTAAAATGAGTAATGTGATTACTGTAGACCTCATGTATTATTTGTACTATTAAAAAGCGAATTAAATTACATTTTGACCCCTCATAAGGCACAACATGGGTGTCCTATATCCTCGATCTGCTGTACTTTGGCAAAGACATGCCAGAGAGACAGACCACTCTGCCCATCTATGAGAGAGTGCCCTTCTTGGAGTTTGCTGTACCTGTGATGCATACAGGTGCTGACACAAACGCACTCACACACACACCCCAGCACACACATCTATCACATGATAGATAAAAGGGAGGCACTGACTTTTCTAGAAGTCAGACTGGAGAAAGCACTAAAGCACTCCAAAGAGCAACAAAAAGAATCACCAAGTCCAGCAGGGCTGTACTGTAGAATATTAAAGGCATGTTCACTTTCTGTAGGGACCGAGCTGGCTGAAAAGCTATCCACCTGCCCTCGCCTAATTAAGACTCACCTACCAGTCCAGCTTATTCCCAAAGCATTGTGGGAGCAGAACTGCAAGGTACAGTATGTTGGATTGTATTTGCAATGCTTTATAAAGCACCACACACACTCAGTCACAAAACCATTAAATATGAACTGTTCTGCATAAAGGCTCTTACAGTCCATTCATTAATCCATGTGTCCTTGTCTTATGTCTTAATGTGGATTCAGTGGTCTGCAGTGGTTGTGAGTGATGAGGCTATGTCTCCCCGCCCTGCCTTACTATCCCCACCCTTCTGTCTGTCAGGTGGTGTACGTGGCCCGTAATGCCAAAGACAACGCTGTCTCTTACTTCCACTTTGATCGCATGAACAAGGTGCAGCCAGAGCCTGGTGACTGGAACAGCTACATTGAAAAATTCATGGAGGGCAAAAGTAAGGTTGAGACTTAAATCAAGAGCAAAATGGATAGAGAGATGAATGCACATAATCTACTTACCACCAACAAAATTGGCACCCTAAAGAACTGTACTAATGTGTGTGTGAACTCTAAACCTTTTTCTGTGCTGTAAGCTGTGTTCGGGCCCTGGTATGACCATGTGACTGGCTGGTGGGAAAAGAAGCAGAACTACTCCAATATTCACTACATGTTCTATGAAGATCTAATTGAGGTGTGTGTAACTGAGAGATACTTCATACATGTATTATATACATGAATTATTATTAAAAATAACAGTAAATTAATTAAAATACACCATCACCACCAACATTTGTATTAATCAGGGATTATGATAAGCTGATGACTGTAATACTGTAATACTGCATATGGTCATCTATAGATCAATCATAAATATATGAGAGTGTGTGTTTGTGTGTTCATGAGACCAGGACCTGAAGCATGTGTGTTTGTGTGTTCATCAGGACACGGGCCGTGAGCTGGAGCGCCTCTGCTCCTTCCTGGGTTTGTCCACCACAGCAGAGGAGAGAGAGTGCATCAGGGGAGGAACGCAGTTTGATGCCATGAAGGCAAACCCAATGGCCAACTACTCCACCATCCCTGTAATGGATTTCAAAATATCTCCCTTCATGCGCAAAGGTCAGTAAGAAGTAAGAAACACAGAGATAGATACTGTGAGACACTCTCCCTTCTCTGCACTTTCTCATTTCTCTGCTGTGTACAATTATCTGCAGGGAAAGTTGGTGACTGGAGGAACCACTTTACTGTGTCTCAGAATGAGGAGTTTGATGAGCACTACAAACAAAAGATGAAGAACAGTACCCTGGTATTCCGCACACAAATCTAGCCTCATAAAGGAAGGCCCAGAGGAGGACAGTTCAATCAATCTCAACAGTCCGGTGTACTGTCTATAAACAATCAAATATCATCAAACTAATAACATTTCGTAACGTCTCACCTGTCATCCTCCATCCTTTGGAGGAAACATCAAACTGAGGTCTCAACTCAACAGAGATCTGTGTGGCTATAAAGGATCCCAGTAGAACTGCCAAGAGTATCTCTGACATATCTGGTCCAAATAGGCACATTTTCAAACAAGGCCCCTTAAATGGTCTTTACCCCTAGATAGCCAGTGTTTAGTGACCACTGGTTCACTATGGCACCCATCTCATAATCCAGGTGGCATTACTGCAAAACTTTCCTCTTGGAAAGGTTATTGCATGAATTTCTCTCTAAATGTTTGAAAAAGTGACTGAATATTGTAGTGCTTTGGTCTCATTTCATAATGCTTAATGTACAAAAACTGAGCAGGATTTGTGCAACATTTTACAAACGGCACCCCATAGAACGTATGGTCATAAAGGATCAAAGTGCCAGGAGTCTTACCAAAACCAGCTTTCCTCAAGGGGGGTGACCAGAACACATGCAACAACGCTTTTATTTATGAATGATAATCAATATAGCAACAAAGTATTATTTTTACCATTCAACTTTAACCTAGCGTAGCATGATAACATTTACAGTAATTATGTTATTCTGCGATGAAGAGTCATACAATGTGCAGATATTCTACAGTGTTGATTTTATACTTGATTTTGCAATGCTATCCAGCAAACATTATTTTTAACCAATCAAAATCTGCTTTGTGATTTTACTCATTATACTAATCCTGCTGTCAGCTGGGACAAATAGGCCTGCTTCTTACTCAAAACGGGACTGAATGGTTGGCAATGCTTTGCAGACCTCCTCTACCAAGGACAATTTTTTTATATGTTATGAATAAAGAACATATTAATACACCTATGATTCCTTTCCATGTGTTTCAAAGATAGTAACATTGCTGGGTCTTGTGTACATTCAATTAGTCTTGAATGTAGGCCTAAATGACAAGTTAAGGATCATGCATACCAGGTGTCAACAGTAATGTTCCAAATGATCAGAAATGTAATGTAATGTACTGAACCTGTAAGGCTTAAGTGCATGAAGTAGGCTAATGCACCTTGGGGAGGTGATTGTGGCAGGCTAGTTTAGATTAATTTAGGTCTATTTTATGGTGGTAAAAAGGGTTACGGCCACCTTCATTTCTATTTGCTGCCATAAACATATCTGCCAACGGAAAAGACCAGAATGACACAATACAGATACATTATTAGGCAACAATATTTATTGTTATTTAATGCCTTGAATTCTTTAGCCCTTTTAGTACAAACACAATCTTAGAAAATACAATAGCTTTGGAGTAAGCAAATTACTTAATTAAAAAGCTGATGTAAAGGTGGCATTAAGTAATGCAGTCGGTTTTCTGTTCAGCTTTCTTTAAACAAAACAGTGCAAAAATCAAGAATACTCATGATTACTGTTCTGAATATTAACAAGATTGTGATTTTTGAAGAGTTCAAAGGTTCTAGTGACCAACTAATGCATGACATTTTACTCAATGCATGACATTTTATTCCAACATTTCAATAACATTTTAGTATAGATGAAATGACCATATCAGTACTGGTGAAATCAGATAACATATCTAAAATGAACGCATTAAATGAAGACATAAAAACAAGCACACACACACACACACAAAATACCTAGCCTGATAAAGATATCTGATGCGATTTTTATCCCTGATTGTTTGATAGTATAAGTGGGATTTAATGAGAAACATTCAGATCAGAACAATCAGAAACATTGTTGGGACATGGATATCCATGACCTTTTCCTTCAAGTGAGACTCATCAACGAAACACAAACATAAGTGACTGACATAAGTGAGTTGCAAATACTTCTATTAGTGGTAACAAAGAACAGTATGTGTATATTAACATCTGTGCACAGTATTCTTTCATGTATACAAAAATAAATGAATATTTTACTTCAGGCTTCATCACATTATTACAACAAGTGCTTCTCTTACACAGCATACTTGGACATAGAGCCCCCAACTGGAGGAGAAGTGTACTGCAGCCTGCTTAGCATCAGTTACAACACAGAACAGCAGCAGCACGTGGCAGGGTAGTCCTCAGAGCTCACTTTGAACTCATTCCCAAACACAAAATACACACAGGACTTTCCCTTCCACATGTAGCCGACTCGAGTGATGGGGATCAGCTCAATCGTCTGCCGCTGAAACAACACACATGTAAACACATTAGGCAAACAAAAATAACATTTAAAACTCGCTGTTCCTGGTCTGTCACACACACACACACACACACACACACACACACACACACACACACACACACACACACACACTACCTGCTGCAGGATGCGAGAAGTCTGGGAGTAGTTGGCCTGGTGTTCCCTCACCAGCCTCTCTGATGCTCCAACCACAGCGGGATCAGGAAAGCCTCTCACAGGATATACCTGAACACACACACACACACACACACACACACACACACACACACACACACAGGTTAGAGAACTCAGAGATCACTACACACGCAAACATACACACAAACTATGTCCAAACGCACCTCAGTGTGCATGCACACACAGACAGACGCGCGCGGACACACACTTTTATGACAACAGATATCAGGCGGCATGTTTTACCAGGTATTGGGCATCCTTGTGCATCTCCTTTCCTGACACTTTACTGAGATTACCCACTTTGAGACCGCTATTCTGTTCGACCACGTACACGTCAATGTGGTTAGTCCTGCAACACAAACATCCATGGAACCAGACAATACACATGATGTTGTTATTGACCATTTAAAAGTACCGTCATATCTGCAATGAGGTGTCATTGACTGGGGATGACGGCATGATGCCTCACCATTTAACATTAAGGTTGATGAACACCAGGATCTGTCTCCTGCCATGGCACGTGGAGCATTCTTTAGAGCCTTGACCACGGCACTGACTGCAGCTGTGGATACACAAACGCACACACACACACACACACACACACACACACACACAGCACAAACATAATTCTATCATTCGTTGGGACATAAGCATTGTATTAAACACTATGGTCTTTAATCTACATTGCAATAATGTAACCAGAAAAACATTAACTGCCTGTCAGGAATGTATGGCAGGAAATAAACACTTCATGTACTTCTGATTATGTCAATGAGGCCTGTGCTGGACAGTTTTGCTGCATGCGAAGCACATGTGAGGTCAGACATAGGACCGCTCTATACTGGATGGACATAGATATTACTATAGAACCGCTCTATACTGGATGGACATAGATATGACTATAGAACCGCTCTATACTGGATGGACATAGATATTACCATAGAACCGCTCTATACTGGATGGACATAGATATGACTATAGAACCGCTCTATACTAGATAGACATAGATATTACTATAGAACCGCTCTATACTGGATGGACATAGATATTACTATAGAACCGCTCTATACTGGATGGACATAGATATGACTATAGGACCGCTCTATACTGGATGGACATAGATATGACTATAGAACCGCTATATACTGGATGGACATAGATATGACTATAGAACCGCTCTATACTGGATGGACATAGATATGACTATAGAACCGCTCTATACTGGATGGACATAGATCCACGACTATCAGAGGGGAGGTCTTGAGCTTAAGTGTTCTGCATTCTGTGCTCCATCTAAAGTAGTGAAGTCAAATCACTGACTTACTTCTCTCTTCCTCTTCCACTGCAGTGGGAGCATCGATCATCTCCATGGCGATATCCAGAGCCATTACACACCCAGCAGACTTTCTGTTGGGGAAAAACAGCGAAACAGAGAGGTGTTAATGTAATCAGATAGAGCTTTTAACCGCACTTTATTGTGTGCGATTGTCACATAAATGTTTTTTCATTAGACATGTACTGTGTCTAAAATATCAGTGTTTAGTATAGTGTGCAGAGTGAGTACGGTATTAGCCCAGGCAGTCTGTTGTGTGTTGATCCTGTGTAATTCTCACATTGCCGGCTCCAGCGCAGTCTTTGCAAGGGCTTCTGCCCATCCCAACACAAGCGTAGCAATTCTGCTCAGGACAAAGAAAGACAACTGGTCATCACATTACACACAGACATTCATATACGTATTATTTAAAAACAATTAATGTTCTTAGCCATGCTTGGAAGTATGTGTGATAGTGTGTGTGTGAGAGAGAGAATGGAATATCTCAGCCTTCAGAGTATACCTTCACAGATGAAGTGTAGGGCACTCTTATAACTTGTGTATGATCCTTGAACAAGCCTGGAGCCTGGGCAGGGATGTCCCAAGGGCCTGGAACTGCTTGTATGAAGGCATCGACAGGTTGCCCTAATACACACATGCACACACACATACACAATAATGGATGCACCCTCACAAGATCAATTCATTCATTCATAAGGTTTTCGATGAAAAATGTGACCTGTAACTGTTTGTTGATATTGTTTATTTATATTTGTCCCAAGCTATTGTAGTGGCTGTGCATATTCAGTTGTGCTATAAATATATATTTTTTCAATTTATATTATTTTATATCTTTTTGTATCTTTTTTCTACTTCTTTGTTTTTGCACCTGGATATTCTAAACCCCCTGGTGGAAGGTGGATAAATTGCAAGCCACTGAATTTGGTCTCTATACTGCCTTTGGTGCTTACCCTAAAGACTCTCAACATCCTTTGACAGCAGTCCATTCATTTGACCAGTTTCAAAAGCAACTCAGTACTGGACTGCACATATGGTTTAAGCAGCATTTGGGAAAGAGGAACACCACTTTCAATTGTGTGATTGATCATGGTTTAGGAATTTTACCATTGTAGGGTTCCTGGCTCCATTCAGTCGATCTAGACTCATTGAAGGTCTCTAGGCGATACTGAAAAGATAAACATTTGTTTAAAATATGCAGCAGGACTGATTGTTATTGTTTGTATTCATGAATGTGTGCACATTTTGAGTGTGTGTGAGTGTGTGTCTTTGTGTAATTGAGATACCCTGTAGGTGTTGAAGGCATCCATTCTGGTGATGACTCCTTCTCTGGCTGGAGAAGAGTTGTAGCAGCACTTGCTGGAGGCAAACATGATGAAGGCCTCTCGGGCCGTGTCCTCAGTGATGGACGGAATGCTGCGGAGAAGAAGGCAGCAATACTGGTACTGCTATTTGCAACTCAAAACATTTCAACATTCATTTACAGAATTTAAAAAGAGACAGTATGTAACAATTTGCCACACCTGTCGTTCTAATTAGCCGCCTAGGCTGCACTATGCAGTTCTGTGGTCCAGGTCGGACTATCCTATATTGCCAAAAGACATGAGTTAATATACTAGCAAGCCTTTAAGAAGTGCCAACGGGGCAGTAGTTAGATTGCTAGTTTTTGACCAAAACTCCTGACTCCTACAGTATTCTAAATAGTCTCAAATGATCTGTAAAGTATGACATTTCCAATTATACACTGAAATAGTTTCCATTAATAACACACTTAATGTATTTGCCCCATTCAGTAAACAGGATAAACATTTAGCCAGGCCTGGGGTGCAGAATTCTCTGAAAGCATGTCAAAGTAGACAAGACATAAGTATACAGGCATGCTCAAGTAATGCAAGCTCAAGTGATCCAATGGCTATAAAAGGAGAGAAAGAACCGAGTGTGAATGTTTCCCTCAACTGTTGCCCTAAATAAAAACCCACTGAAAACAGTAACACCCTATACACGTACTGTATGTAGTGCAACTCAGTTGTATTTCATTGGACACATCTCTCACTGTGCTCACCACAGGTATAGAATGGAAAAAGAAAAAAAAAACACCTGAAAACCGCTCTGGCATAACCGCACTGGCATAACCGCACTGGCATAACCGCACTGGCCGACAGGACGCGAGTATTCTCATGAAACAAAACAGAGATGCATTTCCCTGCACAGTGAAGCAAATCTAAATATAAACTGCAGTACACAGTAGTTGTTCATAAAAGAGGAAATCTCTTCCTAGAGTTTCTGTAAGTAGCTTTACTTACCCTAAAAAGAAGAAGAAAAAGAAGAAGAAGAAGAAGAAGAAGAAGAAGGCTAAAGAAGCAGGAGAGTGAAGGACGAGTGCATGAAACCAAATTAATTATTGGTTTAAAGTTCTTCTGTGTTTTTTATAGTGACTTTATGTTTGTGTAACCGAGAGAAAAGGTAGTTTCATATACTGTTTTACAATCGTAGTTTATATACCATAGTCATTTATCTATATTCCCTAATAGCCTGAATCATACATTCTGTGTCAATGTTTTGTGAAGCCTATGTTGTTCATACTCCTGTGATTTGACAGTGCTGGACTGCATTATGGTGACATCAGTGAAATTCTTTAGACAGAGCGAGATAAAGGATAGACATTCAGAAAGACACACACAAGAGGGACACACACATAAACACACACACACACATACACATACACACACACACACACAGAGTGTGTGAGAAGTGGCGCTGGACCTTACTTCCAGTTTGGCTGTGCAAGTCCTGGCTCAGGCATTGGCATTGGCATAGTGGGCATAGGTGGAGGCAGAAATCCACCTGCCGATATGAATAGTTTTAAACAAAACATCCATTTATGTCCAGACATGTACATACTGACTCTCACTGTAATCCTGTCCCCAAAACTCACCTCCTCCCACCATCGTTCCCTCGTAGCCCGGCACATTGTCAAACGTGCCGGCGGGAGGCGCAGAAGGAGCGCTGGGGTCGGCTACGGGCGGGGCGTACATGGCTGAGACACAAAAAAACCAAACAAACCAGTTTGTGTGGAATCCCTATAAGGTAGGTCAACATTTACTTAGTGGAATTTTTAAAAACATTTGTGCAGATCAATGAAAATTACATGAACCATTTTGCCTGAAACGTAGTATGAAACTCCTATAGACCCAGATATCAACAGGCCAGCGGCCCACTGACCTTTAGCTCATTGGCTTTTGGGCAGTCCCACTGGTGAGTTACAGACAAAGCCCACTGTTTTGCCTCTTGCTTTCAAATTTTTTTCTTTACTCATTTATACTTCATTTTCACCAACCCCTAAACATTTTATAGAGGTTATCAGTGCATAACATACATTGAGGAAGTAATTTTCCCACCTTGTGAGCCTTCTAGTGCCATGAACTACTTCTGTTTAGTGGTTGATATTTTAAATACACTATGCCAAGGATATGATTTAGAAATTCCAGGAATTGCTAACATTTTATGTTATTTTCTTAATATTCACGCCCAGTTACACTAAAGATGATGATGGTCCGAGAGTGGACCAGATGTGAAATACTACCAGTGGGGTGCCGACCAAAACCCACCGGTGGACCGATATAGATTTCCTAAGTAGCCTATCGGATAAGATGCTGATCAAGCCTACTTCTACGCATAGTAAGATGAGCATTCCTGTTGAATCTATTCGGGTTAGCATCATAAACTCGTTGGCTGGAATTCAATGTTTTTTCCTTTAAAGGGCGTATTTTTTACTGACATAGAGTTTAGTCTAAACCGGACTACTTACACCTGTAACTTTCATCAGCTGATTAGAAGTGAATAAACTAGCTCGTCCCGAGATTACATGTAGACTCTGCGATTCAGAAATGTAAAGACGATTATATTAGTTTCGATGACTTACCGTGGCTTTCATCTGGACTGTACATGGTCTATCCAGCTGTTGAACTAACTAACGAAAAGGTGTGCGAACGTTTGTGAAATCACTGCGGGGCAGAAAATACAGGAAGAACGTTTGGGATTTTTCACCCAATCGAGGACGCATCACAGGGTGGCGGTCATCGACAGATTTACATAGTATCTAGGCTTCCTGTATATACAACTATCTTCTTGTAACCTACATTTATATATTCTGTGGATCTATGCATTAGTATGTAGGCTTGGCAAAAGTCCCTTTGTGTCATAGGCGTATTGTCAGAAGCACTTACAGAGGCAACATGTGGAATTTCTAATTCTGTCAAAAAGTTATTTTAGAAGGGGATTTGTGTCATCGTGGTAGGCGACGTCTGCACCCCAGAACTCTGTACCAGACTACGAGCTAAAGTCTGCTGTAGGTCTAGGCATACGCATGGAAAATAGACTGGAGTACAGATAGGCTATAGAAAGCGAGTGTTTAGCAATGGAGAATAACCACCTACCTGGAGCCGCGGAGGCTGATGGGCAGTAGCCAGGGTTGTCAGTGCCATAGTAGGGTCCATGCCCACTGAGAAATAATTGAATTCAACATCAGATGGTTGACCCAGGCAATTACACCGAATAAGATGAATTGATTGCTGAATAACACCATTCTGAAACTTTCAGTTTTACTTTAACTTTGATGCACAAGTCTAACGTCTAGCCTGCGCATAGTGTCCTAGTAACACAGGTTGTTTAGAAATGTACGCACCTATTAAGTCGTTGATTCTCCATGGAAATATCAGGATTTGGTCAAAAACCAAGAGAGCACAAAAACTTGGTTCGACGAGAAACAATCATGTGATGACAGTGAGGCAATTGTCATCGATGTAATCATCAACGTAATGTCAGGTGGTCACCATGTAGCAGAAAGCAATAGTCTTTTACAATTCATCGCCATAGGGAACTGGAAACGGGAAACATCTGAGTACTAACTTCCTCTCGACACCGTTCAGTATAAAGTACTTTCTCCACTTTTCTGGTAAGGTAAAAAGCCGTTATCCGTTTCAGAACATGGTACACGTCACAGCGTTGTCCGTAGCCTATTGGTACACGCGGATAAGACAGAGGGTTCACTTTCGGTTTTGTAGTTTAGAGGAAACTGACACATAGTTTCTGAAACGTTGATTTAAGACATCTTGCGGTTTGTATAGGCCTTAATTAAAAAACCAGACACTTCATCATAGCTCAACCACAATTGCCGCGATGCATGATGGCTTGGGTAAGGGGCCTATATGTTAAAATGTTGGCCTTTTCACAACCATTTCGCAAAGTTGACTCAAAAATGAGTCAAATACTCTCGGATTTATGGATAACATGTTATACTTGGCAAATACATTGTTAATAACGACGTCAGAAACTGACACATTTACGAGAGGGCAGAATAAGTCTATATTGCCAGTTCTCAGTGATCACATGACAGTTAAAGCATATGGAGGAAGTGGCGTTAAGTCACGATGCACATTAACCTCTTTTGCCTATTGATTTCTCCTCATCCAAAATACAAATAGTTGATATTAAATTACATTTGTAGTGTGATAGTGATATTGGGTCTTGTTTAACCTTAGCTGTTGAGTTATGTGTTCTCATCCATTGTTATTTGTATTATTTTATATTGCTGATTTGTATTCCTATTGTGTCAATTATACTCATTTTATGAGTTATGTAAGTTAGGGGAAATGCACTTATGGGACTCTTAATTTGACCCCTGATAAATCTATAAGAACCCCTGTTTTGTTTCCAACGTAGCATTAAAACGAGGCGACGCAGAGGTGCTACTGCAGGATGTGGAGGGGAGAAGCGCTAAGGTCATACTGAAGAAGGCCTTGTTCATCCCATCATACCCACAGAGCATCATATCCGTGAAAGCAGCCTCAAGCAACGGGGTCAAGTTCATCTTCCAAGAGGGACAGAATGAACTGATATACAAGGATGGGATGTGTTTCGCATAGAGGAGCACGAGAGACTGTACTATTTAAAAAAAAGCGGTAATTAACTATAGTCAATGTGTTGATGCATTAGTTAATGACATAATGTCCAGAGACAAAGTGAGCTTAGCTTGTGACGTCAAAACATGGCATGAGATCATGGGGCACTGTAATGTTGATGATGTGTTGAAATTGGTAGAGGGTATGGAGATCACCGGTAATACCAAACTAGACTGCAATGTTTGTACTGAGGGAAAGTTCATCAACAGCAGACATAGGAAAACTGACACAAAGGCTGGTGAGACTCTAGAGTTAGTACATACAGACTTAGCAGGCCCCATTGAACCACCTTCTCAAGAAGGATACGAGAAAAGGGGATAAGACATGAGACATCATCCCCTTACTCTCTTCATCAAAATGGTACTGCTGAGAGACAATGGCGAACCATCTTTGAAATGGGAAGGTGCCTGTTAATAGAGAAGGGATTGCCAAAGGTTCTGTGGCCGCTTGCTGTCCAGGCTGCAGCTCACATTCGAAACAGATGCTATAATGACAGAATTAAGAGTACACCATACTTCATGATGACAGGAAGGAAGCCAAACCTTTCCAAAATGTGGATTTTTGGATCAGACTGCTATGCATACAAACACGACCATAAGAAATTGGATCCTATTTGTTAAAAAGGGATATTTGTGGGCTATAGTAAGAATAGCCCAGCTTATCTGGGGTACAATCCACAGACAGGAAAGATTTCAAAACACAGATTGGTGAAGTTTGTTAGGAAGAACAGTACTGAAAAACAGACACAAACTGATGAAGACGAGTTAGGAATCCAGAGCAACAGTAACAGAAAACCAGATAGCAAGAACAGTGAGGGTGTTTCACAAAGTGAGGGAAACACAGAGGACCAGGTCCTAGACGCAAACAAGGAGAGTGTTAATGCTGAGAATACAGAGGTGTCCGGATCTGATGAAACTATGGAAAAAGTAGCCATAGAAGATGAGAAAAACAATGCAGGGCCATTGACAACAATTAGTCAAAAACATGACTACTCAAAAAGGGAAAGGAAAGCCGCGAGATATTTAGAAGACTATGCGACGTGCTCCAAAGAGGATGTAACTAATGTGTATATAATTGTTACAGGGCAGTATGTGGAGTTCCCCAAACCTATAGAGAGGCCCTTATGTCACCAGAGGCTTCCGGATGGGAACGTGCTATGAAGATGGGTATATGCCTTAAAAGAAAATTCAGAAACAGGAAAGATCTTACCTCAGTGCGCGCATTAATTCAGATAGCTGCCCAGAACAACTTACTTGTTTGTCAGATGGAGGTGAAAACAGCTTACTTACATGCTCCGATCGAGGAAGACATATACTTAGAACAACCAGTGGGTTTCGAACAGATATCAGAGACAGGGGTTAAGTGGGTATGCAAGTTGAATACATCTTTGTATGGTCTAAAGCAGTCTGGTAGGAACTGGTACAAACTCTTAAATGACCACCTGGAACAAAATGGATTTGAGAAAAATCAGTCTGATCACTGTGTGTATAGAAAGCAGATTGAAAATGACACAATTATAGTAATCATCTGGGTAGATGATTTGATAATCGCAGCCAGCAGTGAGGATTTCCTCATCAGATTTAAAGACACAATGGAATCCCAATTTAGCATGAAAGATCTTGGCAAAATATCATACTTCTTGGGAATTCAATTTGAGCAGAAGGAGGGAGAAAATAAAATGAATCAGAAAAAGTACATCCTCAAGATGCTTGAAAAGTTTGGAATGTCTAACTGTAAACCAAGGGCTACCCCAAGTGAACTAAAAGTGGAGTCGAACAGATATGAAAACAACAATGAGATTGAAAACCTCAAAGATTATTGTGAAATTGTTGGTAGCCTGATCTATGCAATGACCTGTACCAGACCAGACATCAGCTGGATAGTGAGTAAACTGTCACAAACCCTAGCAAAACCTAAAACACAGGACTTAGTGGCTGCTAAACATGTCCTGAGATACCTTAAGGGAGCAGTTGATTACGAGCTGCGTTTTAGGAAAACAGATGAGGTTTTGAGTCATTCAGTGCATTCAGTGCATTCAGTGATTCTGTAGAGGATAGATGCAGCACAACAGGGTACTGTTTCAGCCTGACACCACAAGGCCCTGCAATTTCCTGGAAGTCTAGGAAACAGCCAACAGTGGCTCTATCTACCTGTGAGGCTGAATATATTGGTCTAGCAAACACTACTCAAGAAAGCATGTACCTAACTCAACTGCATGTACCTAACTCAACTGCATTGATATTAAATACCACTTCATTCGTGATGCACTCAGTGAGGGAAGAATACATGTTGAGTACTGTCCAACAGAAGACATGGTTGCAGACATACTAACAAAGCCTGTATCAAAAGTTAAAATGGTCAAGTTTAAAATATTTCTGTTTGGAAATTAAATGTGTATATGTCACACTGTACATTGCTTGAGATAATGAGAACAAGTGGGGGTGTTGAGTTATGTGTTCTCATCCATTGGTAATTGTATTATTTTATATTGCTGATTTGTATTCCTATTATGTCAATTATACTCATTTTATGTGTTATGTAAGTTAGGGGAAATGCACTTATGGGACCCCTGATGAATCTATAAGAACCCCTGTTTTGTTTCCTGTGTAGCTCTTACGGCTTTGAGCCATGCCACAGACACTGATGCTCTGACGGTACTGTGAGAAGTTTAGTAAGCTAATAAACAACTCTGTACGTTTCTATTTTGAGTGACCTTTTATTAATTATAAATGAATGACGGAAACATATTCCATATCAACATGGATAGAGGAGAACAGAATTTAACATTAGCACTATTCAATTTAATAGTATTTATATAGCGCCAAAACAATACAATTGTTTCGAAGCGCTTTATAAAGCCCAGAGCCTGTACATTTTTACTAGGGACAAAAACTTTCGAAATCGGTCCAATATTGGTTTAGAACACTATAAGCAACAACCGGAAAATTGTAAGCAGAGGCTTGTGTATGGCGTACGGCTACACTCTGCCCCCTACAGGCTCTTTACTATTTGGACCGATTTTATAGGCACCGAATCACGGAGACCACCACAGCAATGCACAAAAAGGTTGAGTTTATTTATTTTACAATTCTACAGCGAACAGAAAACCTAATTAAAAAGACACTGGGGGAGGAGCAATATTTTACAGGCACTAGGTTGGTTTTAGTGCTAATTGAGGATACATAAATGAATATACAAATAATGCTCTCCGGCTGTACACACAGAAACAGGTTGGCTATATATAGCAGTAAGTAGTCACAGCAATTCCACACTTTTACAAATAATTCCATAAACACACACTTCATCACGGTAACGTATTGACTAATAATAAACACACAAGTTCAAAATCTTACATTCATCCAGGATTACTCAAAATCATATTTGACACCTCAAATTAAAGCTAGGTATAGCACCCTCCTATTGCTTTATGGCGGCAAAGGAAATGAGACTACTCAGCACAAGGAAAACAGTCGCGCTCGACCCCCACATTCATACTGACAACGCCGGGGAAGCGGAGTCTTGCAGGCCCTACACACTTCCCCAGAAGACAAAAAGGAATCTCAGGAGAACACACAAGTTTACAGACTGCTTGTCACTGCTGCCTGACGTGGGATCAGTCATAAGAAATCAAACACCTGCGATCGCACGGTAAGTAGCCGCAATTTTGATCTTCGTTATGCCATAATGGCACTTAATTTAACCCCCTAACTTCTCCAGGCGTGACAGCAGCGGAAAAATATCCGGCACGGCAGCTCTTGGCTCAGAACTCAGCAGCCATTCTCTCTGTCCCTCTCGCTAAATCAACAAAGACAAGACCATATCCATTCCCCCACTAACAAATAAGACACAGGTGCGCTGCCTCGTCGCGCACAATCACGGGGCGGCACCCTGGCCCGTAAAACATCCCACAACAAAACATCCCAAAACGAAACCACCAGCTTACAAAATGACTACACAATGTATGGCCACTGACAGGCTAATGATTTTATTATAAGTGTCTGACAACATGTACAGGATCCCTACAGAGATAGACCTGTTTCTGTTTACCTCAATAACTGTAAAGAAAAATATCTTCTTCCAGAAGAACTAATACCGGAAAAATACCGGAGACCTTTTAATGTCAGTTTAATTTTAAGTAACTCAAAGACAAGATTTGAGCGTCCTTACCCTATGTGTAATTATGTCAGCGTCAGACCTCAATGATTATTTTCCATTAGACTCAGATACTCTTCCTCAAACAGAAATATGGAGATGCTTTGGATGGAAACTAGTTTGTGAGACGCTACGGGAAGGAGACATCTTTAGCATCAGTAAGTGAACTACTGGGCTTCAGAGAGATGTGTCTTCAGCATCAAACGGTGACGTGGCCTACATTGCCGCAAAAACATTCCTGTAACGTGGGCATAGTCCTGTGCACTCCGTGCTTCGACGGGTGGAGGGCCCTGGCAGACTGCGTCTCTGCAGTGGTCTGCTCAGTCCATCTGTCTATGGGGAACAGGCAGCCAGAAGCATGCCGCTACGTTACACACACCAGTACACACTCCAACTCATGTAGTTCAACACTACACACATACTGCTCTGCTACACACACCACCACACCCTACACATGCACACATTACTGTGGTGCTACAACATGAGGTATTTCAAGAAACCACAAAAAAGGCTGCGGACCAGCATGATGGCTTTGCCGATGGTTCACTTTTAAAAAATGTTTGTGAGTGGAGTATGTGTTAGTGTTACAGTTTCATTAAGATCTCTGGTATAGGTTTCAAACAGACCCTGATGTTTTTATTCACAACGTGTCAAAATGTAGTGACCCCTGTCAGTCCTCCTCTGTGTTAGCCAGGCCTGTATCTGACTTTGCTTTTTCAGTCCTCATTTCTCTGTCATGCCACCATTGTTGCACCGTTCTTCATTTGGCTCTTTTTGTGATTTTGATCTTTCATCTGTCGGCCACTCTTCATATCTCTCTCTCTCTTCCGCCTACTGGATCTACTCCAACTGGGTGGAGACAGTGTGCACATCACAGAGGGGAAGAAGGCGCGTGTCAAAGATAAACACAAACAGAAGAAAGGGGCAGAGAGAGAGAGAGAGAGATAGAAAGAGACATAAGCCGGTTTCCCTCTGCTCGTTTACGGTGATGCTTGAGAAATTAGAGGAGCGCAATGTGGCGAGTAACCTGCAAGCTGAACCCCAAACATCTCCCCCAAGCTCTGACCCGCTCGGAGTCTCTGAAGAAAGGAGCGGCAGGGGGAGTGAAGGGGAAGAGGAGGCTGTTCTCTTTCTCCCTGAGGTGCAGGATGGGAGTCATCAGAGGACGGACCAAAGGTAAGGAGGGAGAGAACGTGGGTTTGATATCAGCACGTTAGAGGTTAGTACGTATTGAAGAGAGTTACTAAAGTATGTTTTTGTGTCATGCCTCCAGTTATGCCTTGAACAATTTGGACGGTATGAGTAATGTGAATATTATGCTTTGTAGGTGTGAAAAAAGATTTAGAGCCTGGGGCATTTTCTGTTGATAAAATTCATCATTTTAATTCTACACCTGATGTTGGGGTTTTCAGTATTGTCTGCTCATGGCATTGGCTGCAGCAGCTGCGTGTCTTATCCTGTTGAGGTACAATGTTAGGCATGAATGCATAAAGGACGAATGTTTTTGGTGGAAGCTATTTCAACAATGTGTGCGTTTGTGTACATAGCACTCTAGCTTAGAGTATGTAAGCAACGCAAGGCATAAGATCAAATGCATACTGATGTGCAATGATAGAGCTGCACTGTACTTTTATTATTATCTATTTTTAGGTCCTTTTTGTCGTAAATGTCTTTGAGACCTCACAAAATAGCAGCATCTACCTCTTTGTATGATTGGGACTAAGGACACATACAATAACTGTATAAAAATTGTGTGGTGTAAAATGAAAATGAACTCATTTAAATAATGCATCAAAGTCATTGTTTACCATTCAATTATATTTTTTCAGTGTCCCCAAAATGAGAAGGGGAAAAAAGAGAATGAAATACTGGCTAAAATACGCACAATATGATTTTTTTTTTGCTGTTTTGCAATTGCACAAAAGTAGTTATCTGGCAGTCAGAGTTTTGGGGGTAAATACAAGTGAGAAGGGAAAGGATATACACAATTGAAAATGAAAGTGAGCATTGTTTTTAAGTGCCTGGAGTAGAAAACATATGATCCATGGAAGGATGGACAATTCAGCAGCAGGAGAAAAAGCACACAACATCATCAAAATCAGATAGCTATAGTTACAGATGCCTGTGAAACAAATTGGACAACATTGAACTGCAGCCAATTAGAGAACTTTAATCAGAAGCAATACATTTAAACAGCAAACACAAAACTGTTTTCATGTTCTTACCAATTCAAATGCCTACAACCCCACCAATTTCTTGCAGTTCTCTGCTGTACTTCCCCCACTATCCCAATAGAGGGCAGTGTCATTTCAAAACAGACTTTCATGCAGTCAGGCTGAAATAGTGAAAGTGAGTATCTTTTTTTCAGCTGTCTTAGCTGTTGGATTTAAGAGCTCCATGTTCAATCACAGCTCCTCACATTTGTTGCATTTGTTAATCCAAGCTGCTGTTGCTACATTGCCACATTACTCAACCCACTGTGTAAGGAGAGCATTTGGACCACATGAATGCACTTAATGGATGTGTATATTCAGTGAAGTATATTTATGCTCTCTTTTGTTATTTATTTAGACACAACCCATTTTTAAATTGGGAAAAACTTGTCTTTCCTAAAGCCTCGTACCCAAACTGTCTCAAACCTAAGTCTCAAAACAATTATCTTGAGTTCTGTCAATACTGCCCCTTTTGCTCTTGTTGAGCGTGTGTTTAATAGAGGGCTACAGCATCACAGCACTGAGACCGTCAAAGAAATGTTATAGTTATGTTAAATGGATGGTGATGTGGGTGACTCATTGTCCAAACCCACCTGACATTTTGATATGTGTAATGTTTGAATGTAAATTTGTATTGCTTGTCCAGTGCATTAGAAACTTGAACTGAATATGGTAAACCCAGCTGAGTTATCTGTGAAGAGCAGTTACACTGAGACTTAAACAACAGCAATGAGAGAACAAAAGTAAAATGGCACCATTACGGTTTGTTCATGTGCATTACTATCTAAGTCAAGGCACATTGATCACAGGCCTGGTTAGTGAAGCACAGTGGGATAGTCTCTCTCTCTCTCTCTCTCTCGCTCTCTCTCTCTCTTTGTGTAAGTTGTTTCTTGTGTGGGAAATGTTTGGAAACTCGAATACAATCTATGTGGTTGAGGATCATTGGTGCACATGAACATCTAAGTGTGTGATATATATTGAGTGATTGCAGATATATTAAGCGTGTCGGGGTTGTTGCTAATGGTGCGTGTGTGGGTATAAATGTATAATTGTGTATGTGCGCATGTGTGAATTGGGATGTGTGTTGGGGGTTGTTGGAGAGGTATGTGTGGCATGCGAGGGTGACAAATGGTCAGACAGGTGTGGGAGTCAGATTGTCCTTAGACAGGAAGTAGTAGGGCAACCAAATTGACCTTCTCTGTGTGTGTTTTGTTCAGTTGCACTCTGACACCCAATGCACAAAGGTTATTTCTGGACTCCTATTTCACTCATTATCAGACATGTATTACAGTATCTAGAAAGGGCTGTCATGCTACATTACAGTCCTGATATCCGAAGTGAAAGCACTGAGAGGGAGCCGTCTGAATGAGCATGTTTCTCCTGCAGCAGCACGTGTGATATAGGAGTATTGTTACAAAATAGTGTTAATATCAAAGACAAAATGGTGTTATTATCAAAGATCTCAGATGTCAAAGGTTAGCTGTGAGGAACAGCTATTAAATGAAATGAGCTGTGAAATTAAATGAGCTTTTAAAACAGTATCTTAATTTTTTTATTCTTAGTGAATACATTTTAGATATGAATCTTAAGTTAACGTGCTTCATATCTTTAGTTTTTCTCTACCAAAGGATGGTTTTGAGTCCCTCCATTATGCACGTGAGAGGGTCCTGTGTATGTGTCCACACGTGTGTGTATGTGTGTGTGTGTGTGTGTGCGTGTGTTTGTGAGTATGTGCATGTGTATTAGCATGTGTGTAGCTGCCTACCATATTTGTGAAAGGAAGTAAGGGTAGGGTGGCGTGTGTGAGATTGTCTATGTGTCACTTGAGCTTGGGGTTTGTGTATGTGTAAGTGGTTCGGGGGGGGGGGGCTGTGTGTGTGTGTGCCTGTGTGTCATGAATCAGAATAATATCCCTCTGGCAAGGAGTGAGGCTCCTGCCACATAGCAAGGAGCGATTTTGTCTGTCAGGAAAAAAACTGTGATAAAGCAGCAGATGATTGATAAAGCGATGTTTGGAGAATAAGTCACCAAACCGCAGGAGCCAGAGAGAAAGACAAAAGAAAGATAAAGCGGGAGCAGACAAAAGGTACAAAAACCGAGTGAGAGGAGGACTGCAAGGGAGAGAGAGAGAGAGAGAGAGAGAGAGAGAGAAAACGTGAGAGCGAGAGGGAACTGTGAATCAGACTGCTCAGAGTCTGTTTAAGGGACACGGCTCATTCACGCTTGAGAGGACTGCTGGTCTCTCTCAGTCGCCTGTTCGTACAGCTGCAGTGTCCTTTCTCCCTGAGCGCAATCTCTCTGATTCACTCCAAACCAGACAAGGCACTGAGCTTGTCCTTCTGCAGAGTTCCCTCCTCGCTGCCTAGGTCTGGGAGGTGGACCGCCCAGCACGGATGAGCTGTTGCTGAGGAGTCCTTCCTGGAGGGAGACAGGACGGCAGTGTCGCTCTTCTCTTCTGACTGCGCGCATGCCTGTGGCGGCACCACTCCGACCGCCCAGCCATTCTCAGGACTCACGTGGGAGCGCTGGAGTTGTGGAGGAGCACAAGCGAGGACTCACAGACGAACAGGAGGGGGGGGAGAGGATTCTTGTGTCCATGGCTTCGCTCTTAGGATGCTTCTTCAGAGATGCTGATGTCTAAACGCATGGGGCAGCTTGTGAGCGCGTGAGGATTCTTCAGTGCTTCCTTGGGTCATGAGCGTCAGACGGGAGGGAGTTTTTATGTGGAAAATTCAAGAAAGCAAATCAGGAGTGTTGGCTCGTTCTGCTGTAGAGCTCTCAGCCCAGAGCCCAGTGCTGTGGGTAGTCATCTAGAGGATCTGTGTGGGAGCTTATACACTGACCCGTGGAGGGGTGTGTGTGTGTGTGTGTGTGTGTGTGTGTGTGTGTGTGTGTGTATGCGGAGTAGATGGAGTAGTGGAGTTCAGCCATGCTCTGTGGCCTCAGGAGAGAGGGGAGGACCAGCAGCACTGGTAAGATTTCATCCATACACACACACTCATCTCACACACACACTCGTCTCACACACACATAAACTCTCTCATACACACAGACATTCTACACACAATTCAAACTCCCAACTGAACTCACAGTTAAACAGATTCCACACACCAGTTCTCTCAGACAGCCACAGTGCTAACGCACTGTTCACGCACCAACATGTTTCACACTGTCACACCTCGCTCACATATTGACACCAGTTCTCTACTGAGAAGAAGTTTCACCTGTCATATCGACACATTGAACAATGGAATATGGTTGTTTTCCACACTAAATATGTTGACACCTGTGCACTTTGCACTATTTAATTCTGATTGTGCCTTTGTGTGAAGGGCACCATGGAATTCCACAGCACCATAGAGTAATGGCTGGTGATCTTAGCTAATGCGTGCTGGGTTAGGAGGGATCAAATGTAGCTCAGATGTTGAAAACATGAAATAAAGTCTTTCAGTCAGATCCATGGCATGTTCCATTCTTCCACTATTACTTATCAGATGGACAATGTGTAAGCAATGGGAGGCAGATGCAGTGACATTATGTTACAATACCATCCAGCATGGATGAGCTGTACCCTCAGGCATATGGCAGATGAAACAGCCATGTGACATGAAGCTCATGCTGTGGTCTAAAATACATAGAGGGCAACAGAGTAAACCTAAAACAGGAAAATACTGTTGGTGGTTTACTCTGTTGTCCTATGTGTATTTTTTTAAAGTGGGAATTGATACTGCTATTTTCACAAATGTAAACATAATTATGCCGTTCTATGGCTGTTTCGTCTGCCATATGTTTGATTCAAGCGAAGATGTTTGAAGAGAGAATTGCCATTCACAGTAGTACAATGATATATGTATTCTTATGGTTTTTTTGGCTGTACAGATGGGTGAGCTCAGTTAAGACTATTGCAATGTTACTTACAGGCTATTCACTGCTGTAATATGCTATTCATTGCTGTGAAACCGTTGTGAATTATTTAACTGCCATTATTTGTTTAGTAATTATTTAGATAATATTTTCTCATTGCTATCATAGTCATTTGTTGATATTTGTTGTCATTTCTTTGATATTCATAGTCATTGTTAATGATCCACAAATAACCAACCAAGGTCACCAACAATATCTCTGGTTGTCAAAAGTTGGCAACATGAAGACATAATTTAACCACTTGCAAGCAACAGTGTGTATGTCATTTGGTGTTGAACAAGCATATGTGGTTTGATGCAGGGAGATTGCATGAGATGGTGGTTAGAAAGTAGGTCTTAGTGAGGTCTATAAATACTGTACAGGTCTTAGAATAGGAGCGGCTTCCAAAAGACATTGTTATCCATCCTCCATATTTAGCACACATTGGAATTAGTGTCAACAGGAGGTGGGTTCCTGCCAGCTGCTCCATATTCTTTTCAGGGTTAATTGGCTTCAGACATATTTAATTTCCTCCACTGATTCCAAACTAGTTTAGTCTTTAAAGAAACAGTTTCCAGTGGCCATTTTGGACAGCCCTCTTTCACAGGAGCTAAAGTTACACCTGAGAGAGAGAGAGAGAGAGAGAGAGAGAGAGAGAGAGAGAGAGAGAGAGAGAGAGAGAGACAGAGCACTGGCACGTGGAACACGCAGTGCCCTCAGCCCAGTAGGCGAGGCCGCAGTGGCCGGTAATGGAAAAGTCCGCCGGGGCCTGAGTGTGGAAACGGGTGACTCCTCATCCTCAGTGCCATCTCCTCCTGGCACAGAGTCTCCTCCCTCCCTGTGCCCCCTGGCAGCCGGGCCCCTGAGCTGCGGCGACTGTGATGGGGCCGCCGTGACCCCTGGCCCCGCCGGGGCTGTCAGCGCTGTAGCTGGGCCCGTGGCAGCAGGAGGGTCCATCAGAGAGGTGTCACACTGCAGACTGAGGGGAATGTCCTGACTGATTTGTATTCACGTTGAGATTCACAGAGCAGACACTTGTATTGTAAGCTGCTGCAGTGAAGTGTGGACATATGTATTATCAGCACTGTTAGTGTGTGGTGCTTCCAGGGATCTGAACCCATGACCTTGATGTTGTTAGCGCTCTGTTAGCGTCGTGGGAGTTTATAAAACCTACCCCATCCCTTTGTGCCTAAACACTCGTGTGACCTAGTGCTCTACACTGTGACAATATATAAGTGAGATTAAATATGTATTCTCTGTTTACAGAAAGCATTTTCGTGAGCTGTGCTCTTACCTAAAAATAAGAGCCTAATGAATCAGATTACCCCGAGGTAGCAAACCTTAGTTTTGCGAAAATGTTTCCATTAGAAATGGTTCTAGAATATTTTCTTTGTGATATTCACAAAATGTTCTCAACATGGTCACATTTTTGGTGCACTTTCTGCTCATGTCATCAAAATATCACTGAAGTCATGTCATCAAATTGTTTTAAAATATTTTACCCTCACATCACAATCTAACTTGAGAATGTTGTAAAAAATGTACAGAAGTTATGTCTCCCCACAACTTTCAAAGACCCCAAACAAGAACATTACACATCATTTTACAACGGATCCTTTAAAGCTTAGAGGCTTTCCCTCTGCACACTAGGTAGTTGGGAGAGATGTCTTCCCAGCTTGAGGATATGAATAAAGTAGACAGTGATGATGACTAGTCCAGTCACATGATGAGCTGAGGGGCTGAACCACCAACTAGTCAGCTCAGGTGTCTGAGGAGGGTGTTTTTCTTCTGTAAGACACATTCAGAGCACATAGACACAGCTGTCTCAAGGCATCCTCTCTGTCCCTTTCGCTTTGCAGATGATGTTCCTTACTCCAAGGGGAGCAGGGAATCCAGCCACACTGATGGTACCCTGATCTCCAAGAGACGTAGCATTGCGGGTAAGCGGTGTCTCTATAGCTATCTCTCCTAGAACCTCCTAGAAGGTTGTTTTTAACCTGTTGGTTTCATGGGAACATAAATATCAATATAAATTGATTCAATAGCAATTTATCAGTCAATAAATATCAAATGTTAACACAGTCAGTGTAGTTTTGAAGAGCAGTGTGATGTGTGATCTGAGTTATGATGTTGATGTTTTTCAAAGAGTAGAAGGGAATTTGATTACATTTGTACTAAAATTGTGAAATGGTCTTTGCAACTTTTTCGATTAGAACTTCTCTTATCTTGCCCTCTCTGTGAGTCAGGTGTGAAGAGATGTATTGGTATTATCAGCTTCCTTACCTTAAAGTTACACGGTTTCTGTTGACACGTGACCAAGCTTGATTCAGCATAGAACATAAGTGAGGGGGGTTGTGTGAGGTAGCCTCAGCTTGGATCAGACACAGAGAGAGAGAGAGAGAGAGAGAGAGAGAGAGAGAGATGTGCCTCCTCTGTAGGGCAGGTTAGATGAGCTCACAGGTGCATCACTGTGTGCGTGTGTGTGTGTCTGTGTGTGTGTGTGTGTGTGTGTGTGTGTGTGTGTGTGGTGTGTGTGTGTGTGTGTGTCTGTGTGTGTGTCTGTGTTGTGCTTGTGTGTGTTGTGTGTGGTGTGTGTGTTGTGTGTGTGTGTGTGTGTGTGTGTGTGTGTGTGTGTGTGTGTGTGTGTGTGTGTGGCTGTCAGTAGAGGAACTACGGGGCCTGACCATGGTGGACCTGATGAAGAGGGAGGGCAGCAGCCTCGGCCTCACGATCTCCGGCGGCTCTGACAAGGACGGCAAGCCCAGAGTGTCAAACCTGCGGCCGGGGGGGCTGGCGGCCAGGTGAGCACTCGCAACACTTAAGAGTACTCAGGCTGACATCTGCCCTGCCTGTCTGAGCGTGTTATCCTTCTGCAGGAGTGTATGTGTGTGTTTTTGTGTTTTTCCTGTCTCTCGCCCAGTTGTACACACACACACACAAACACACACACACACACACACACACACACACACACACACTCATACAACCCTAACCTCAGGACCGCTGTTACATTCCATCAGCAATTCAGAGTGTGATGGGAGTGTGACTGTGGGCGCTGACACAAGCTCAACGTGACTGTAGTGCACATATCCTCTCTCTCTCTCTCTCTCTCTGTTTCTCTTCTCCCCTCTCTCTCTCTTTCTTTCTCTTCTCCCCCTTCTCTCACTTTCTCGCACAGACACTCTAACACACATGTACACACACACGTGTCCATACACACACAGAAAATGGTGCAAAACAGGGTAAAGGTGAATGGCCAGGGCAATAGAC
>NC_045152.1:27042586-27080086 GCF_900700415.2 Clupea harengus | reverse complement strand
TCATCGAGTATGATGTCTCCATCATGGGTGAGCACACTAGAGAGAGGAGGGGGGGGGGGGGGGGGGGGGAGAGATGAAAAGGGATAGAGAGAAACAGGTAGAGACAGATACAGGCAGGGGGGATATCAGACCCCACAGTCTTAGACAAAAGCTGCATATGTGTGGCTGTTTAAAGATAATTGTAAAGCTGGAATAGAGGGATTATATAGAAAGTCTTTCATTAACAAACCCTAAGCTCCCAATTTGAATGTATTAAACAGTGTGTGTGTGTATGTGTGTGTGTGTGTGTGTATGTGTGTGTGCTTGTGTGTGTGTATGTGTGTGTGTGTGTGTGTGTGTGCTTGTGTTTAGACTCCGTGAAGCAGGCCTCAGGGCCTCTGTTGGTGGAGATTCCAAGGCCTGCGGGCTCAACACTGGGGGTCAGCCTGACCACTGCCCTCTACAGAAACAAGCAGGTCATCACCATAGACAAGATCAAACCAGCCAGCGTGGCCGAAAGGTGATGGAACACATGAAAATTCTCTCCCAACCCCCAACCCCGACACACACACACGCACGCACACAATGAATATTTCAGGGTAATGAAAGTCATATTCATCTGTGTTCCATGTATATATCTGTGTATGTGTGAATGTGTGTATGTATGTGTGTATGTATGTGTAAATGTATGTTTGTATGAATGTGTGAATGTTGGTGTGTATATATGTGTGCATGTAAGTGTGTATGTATGTGTGTATGTATGTATGTATGTATGTGTGTATGTATGTATGTGTGAATGTGTCTATGTATGTGTGTATCTATGTATGTGTGAATGTATGTGTGTATGTATGTGTGTATGTATGTATGTGTGTATGTATGTGTGTATGTATGTATGTGTGTATGTATGTACGTGTGTATGTATGTGTGTATGTATGTACGTGTGTATGTACGTGTGTATGTATGTGTGGATGTATGTGTTGATGTTGCAGGTGTGGGGCACTGCATGTTGGGGATATTCTCCTGTCCATTGATGGGACAAACACGGAGCACTGCACCTTAATGGAGGCACATCAGCTGCTGGCCACCAGCACAGACGTCACCAAACTGGAGATCCTCCCAGCCCATCAGGACCCAGGTGACCCGTGTGTATGTGTTTGTGTGTGTGTCATAATGTTATTGGGAAAGGAAAATGTTTCAGCTTAATGGGAAAAACAAAAAAAAAACAACAGGTCCAACTACTCACTCATATCCCGCCCGGCTAAAAATTCAGTCGGTCAGTCATGCATCTCCATGAAGCAGAATGACCCAAGCAATGTCAGAATCCATCATTTCAAACACCACATCTGAGTTCATGCATACAAAACACTCTCTGGCTTTTACATAACCGTGCTCCATATGCACATCTATAGGCTGGTTAAATACATGACTGCCTGTGTGGCTTCTGCATGCAGTTGGTGGTGACCTTTGCTCGTGCAGCTCGGACTGTGATTGGCCGGCCTCGTGCTGGCTGCAGGGCGGCTGGGAGATTGGTGCACGGCGCGCTGGGTTTGTGTCGGATGGCAGGAGGCTGTGTTCTTGCATGTGCTGTGAGTCACTGATAATTTGATGAGCGCTGAGGGCGAGAGTTCCCCTCCCCTCTGGACACACGTGTGGACTCATAGCCACATACGCCGGGCCATGCACGCAGTCACAAGCCTTGCCTTCGCTCTCCCCCTCCTATCTGAGATGCCCGAACATAGCTGCGTGTTGCGACAGAGAAAAAGAGAGCGAAGGGGAGAGAGAGAAGAGGAGGAGAGACCGCACTCATCCTTATGCTGCAGATGTCCTCGTTTGAGAGTGTATTCTCAATATTCTCCCTGGGAATTGAGCTCTGTTATGCTACGGTCCCTGTCCATGGCATTCTAAGTGTCATGCAAGAATACGTATTTTTACACAAAAATCAGTTATCTTAGTTTATTTTTTTATTTGTCACAAAAAGGATGACGACACGAACAGAGGGCACCACAGTCATGTTGCACCTACATAACAATGTATTAATGCACACAGCACCAGAGCCACGCACACTTTGCAACACAAATAAGCCTGACTGCTGATAATATTCACCAACCAGCAGAATGGCATAACAACACTGAGAGAGCACTGATGCAGCACTAATTCAGTGCAAACACGACAATAGGAACTAGTAGAGAGCCATTCTACTGTAGACAACACACAATCATATCACGCAATATGTTCCTCATTGTCTTTGTCAGAGCGTTTATATATATAATAATAATTAAGACCTTCGTCAGGTTTTTAATGGCACACACGACACACTGGAACACACACGTGCATATATGGAGGCGACACAGGACACACACACACACACACGCAGGTAGGCCTGAGGTCGCGGTGAATTTATTTTCTGCTTTTTCCCATCCTGGACCGTCCTTCCTCAAGGACCCCCCAGGAGCAGTGGGCAGCTTGTAGCGCCCGGGGACCAAGTGAAGTGAACTGTCCATCTTTGGTCAGGGATGGACATGTGTTCTGTTATTTTGCATGTTTTTTCTGTTGGGGTCCTTAGTGGAGGAAACCCCCTTGTGAACACAGGGAGAACATGCAAACTCCACACAGAAAGGCCCGGGAGATAGCCCACCTGAGCACTGTGCACTCTGGGGAGGACCTGCCCCCCAGAGCCAACAGCGCCCCATGCGGGAATCGAACCCATGACCTTCTTGCTGTGAGGCGGCAGTGCAAGCAGTGCAAGCAACTGAGCCACCGTGTCACATTATATATATATATATATATATATGTGCATGTTTAGTCTGCTTATGGTAGCCCTATATCACATATATATATATATATATATATATGTATATTTGGTGATATAGGGCTACCATAAGCAGACTAAACATGCACATATATATATATATATATAATGTGACACGGTGGCTCAGTTGCAAATATACATATATATATATCTGCTTATGGTAGCCCTATATCACCAAATATATATATATATATATGACATGTCAGTTCTCTATGTATTTGGGAGTTTGGGGGTTTGCTGTGGGGACACTGGGGCTGTTCAGTGCAGCAGCAGCAGCAGCAGCAGCAGTTGTGCGTGTGTGGAGTGTGAGCGTGTCTGATGGGGGATGCGTCTCACGCTGCCCCTCTCAGCCCAGCTGGGGCCTTCTGCCAGCACACAAACTGCTTGCTTCCTCCTGCTGTCCTTCTCCTCTCTCTCTCTCTCTCTCTCTCTCTCTGTCTCTCTCTGTGTCTCTGCAGAGGTGTCAGAGTTCCCTCTACTGTTGGCATCTCACTGCGGGATTTAAACTGTGTCACAGAGCGCTATTAATGTAACGCATTGGCACGGCCAACGGACGTTTTACTCTGAGGAATAAATGCAAGCAATTTGACCCTTGATGAGATGAGTGAAATCACAGGTGTTTTTGACGAGAACAGAATCTGTATGAAAAACAACTATTTTAAAATAATAATCAGTAAATTAGAATCTAATGTTGTGTACAACCCATTTCACAGGAATGACAAGTGCTGAAGTCTCAAGTACCATCAGTGAATCAAACACAAAGCAACAATGTGACATTGATCTGTGTGTTAGTGTTCCCATGCGCTCGAGCACCCAGGAATGAAAAAAAAGGCTATGCAGTTGGAGTACTGCTGGAATTGACCCAGTGTTGTGAAATCAGTGACTTTGCACCTGATGTGTTCAATTAAGGCCTAATTCAGATGATGAAGGGAGGGGTTGCTGCTAATCCCCCTGATTGCTCAGCTGTGCAGTAGACGAGACCATTTCCAGGTGGCCAATCCAGCAATGGCCCAAACTGTCATAACTTTTTTCAAAGAAAATGCTCTCAGCTTTTTGGAAGCTCGTCAGTAAATGTAAGAGCAGATAATGGGAGTGCAGGTCTTTTCTTGGAAGAATCACCTCCTTTGTCATTTCTGCCTAATGTCTTTGAAATAGAGCCTCACAAAATAATTTTACCGGCTCCACTACTTAAGTGTTCACAGCACATGTCAGGGCATGGCACTCATAGCTTATCCAGGCTGGTTTAAAACAACAATATGGCCTCCACATGAAACCTGTGAAAAGCTTATGGACATAAGGCACACATGGAACATATTGTAGCCTCACACATCAGTGCTTCAATAGGAGCCGTTGCAGCTGACGACGTTTAGAGTGTGTGTTGGTGTGTGTTCACGTGTGTTCATGTTTGTGTGTTTTCCCTCTGCTTGCCTCAGTGCGTGTGCAGAAGAGTAGCCAGCGCCAGTGGGAGCCCAGTGTGAGCTATCCGCAGCCAGGCCACCAGACGGTACATGGCAAAGCCACAGCATCTCCCTGGTCCGTCCAGGGCAGCCATGGCACACCCGGGCCGCCTCACGGCCACCTGGTCCCCCCTGACCACAGCAAGAGTGAGTATGTTCTCTCTGAAGTGACGACTGCAACAGTGAGTGTCCTTTCTGAAATGACCACTGCAAGAATGAGTATATCCTCTCTGAAGTGAACAGGCAAACACAAACACACATATGTCAATGTCATCTCATGTATGCTGTAGGGTTCATTATGATAAGGCAAGGTTTCATGATTTAAGTGGTCATTATTCTGTTGGGCATCAGTGTGAGTTGACCCATAAAGCTGGGCCAATTTAGCCTAGCCTTGAATAATTGTTGGTTTTCCTGTCAGGGGAGAATGTTAGAACATGGGAGACTGATAGTATTGCTTCTGATATATTTATATTGGAGGCAATCAGCAAAAACTAGATTCTGCTCTGTAATAAGGCTGTGTAATTGGAAGGTCAAGTTATTGTGCCTGTTGAACTGGACTGATGTTTTTGTCCTTGTTATGTGCATATCTGGGTGTGTATGAGAGAGTTGACAGAAAGAGACAGCAAGAGAGAAAGAGGAAGATGAAGAGTGTGTTTGAGCACAGCAGCTTTGCCTCACAGATGGGTTTTTCCATCCATCTCCTTCACATAGTCTAAGTGCACTCATGAAAATTAGGCCAAAGAAGAGTCTGTGCACATTTCCATAAGCTGCGTTGTGCAAAATAAGAATTGACAATTTCCAAATGAAGAGAGGAGTTGTGGATCCAAAACTTGTCAGGGCAACCTTCACTGGAAACGCCTAATACACTTGCAACAAATGCGATTTAATGCGAACAAACTCATTTCCATGTCATGTTGAAGCACAATCACTGTTATGTGGTTATGTCACTGAAGACGATGCTTTTTTAGGCTGATAAACACTCGGTGTCATCTAAGCCTCTCTGTCGGTGTGGTGTGTTAGCTTGTGCATCTAACACTTAGGGTGTGTGTGTGTGTGTGTGTGTGTGTGTGTGCGCGCGCGTGCGTGCGCGTGCGTGCGCGGTTGTTTGTGTGCATGTCGGTACAAAAGACTTCAGTGATAAATGCATTTTGATGTGACCGCTTCCAGCAAGAAAATATATCAATGGTCAGCCAGGTCTCAGTTCACGTCAAACACTAGATTGTTTGTGTCTGTTTTAAAAGTCAGTAAAACAAGGTGGATGTAGGTAGAACGTGAATGTGTGTGTGTGTGTGTGGTGGGGTGGGGGGGGGGGGGGGGTCTCTGAATGTGTTTTTTTAATGTATGTTTAAACATGACATGTATCCAGAAAGTAATAAGATGTACGTGGTGTATGAAAGGATTTCAGTTCAAGATCATAACTGCTGTATATCAGATAGAGGAGGAGAGGATATTTGAATGTTTTTCAAGCTCAGCGTCTCTCCTTTAGCTCTGCCGCCTAGCAGCTACTCGCCGTCCTCCACGAACACCTCTGGCTACCACAGCCAGAACAGCAGTGCTCAGACTACATATCCCAGTGGTTCTCAGCCTCAATATCCCAGCAATACCTACCCCTCTAGCCCCCGTAGTACAGTGACCAGGAGAAGGCAAAGAAGGAAGGACCACAAGAGCTCACGTGAGGAGATTTTCTTTTTTTTTTAAGATTTGTTTAACTCGTTCTTCTACGTGCATCTGGCAACAGCTTTGTCTCTCATTGTTCTTGTTCATTCTCAGAAAATTATATTGTTTTTGTCTAATTGAAGAATCCTTAAGTGTTAACCTAAGTATTCCTATTGGTATTGAAGAGACCTTCTTGACTTCTTTCTTTTGTAACAGTTCTACAGACCCCTCTCCAGACAATGAGTTCTGCAAGCGTACTTTTCTATAGGGTTCTAAGGGTGATGGCCCAAGGGCTTTGTAAAGAACCTTCCCTGAAAGGAGTTGAAAGCAGTGTAGGACCTTGCATCCTTTAAAGCATTCTAGTGTGAAGACAAAAGAAGAATCTTTTTAGGCAGAATGTTCTGCCTTGGAAGGTTGGATTTAGTGGTTTTACATACTGTAGCTCTTTGCTAGATAACAAAAAAGGTTCTCCAATGCTGTTAACCACACTGGCCTACTAGTGCACAGTAATGCTCGTCAGCATAGTCCTGAAAAGCCAATAGTGTAAGACAAAGGTAAAGTAGGGTTATGACCACATTTTTGCCCTGGCCAATACCTCTCATGTGATTTGTGTCCATATGCAGGTTTTTAGTACTGTTGCCCATTAACGGTGCATCATGAATGTAAAAGTCAGCTCTGATGTAGACTGTTGAAGTTCCACCAGGGCATTAAAAGGTCTCTGTCTTGCAGTGTCTCTGGTCTCCAGTACGGTGGGCCCAGGGGGGAATGTGGTGCACATCGAGACCAGCGAGGTGACCCTGAGAGGAGACCCCCTGACCGGGTTCGGCATCCAGCTACAGGGGGGGGTGTTTGCCACCGAGACCCTCTCTGCCCCCGCCTGCATCCGCTTCATAGAACCTGACAGTCCCGCCGAGAAGTAAACACACACACACACACACACGTATACACACACTCTCTCTCTCACACACATACACACACACACGCGTGCATGCCACACACAAAAGAAAGATAGACACACATGCACATACTTGTATAAACACACGTGCGTGCACAAACACACACACACACACACACACGGATGGCTAGGCACAACCGCACACACATAGATAGATACATAGACACACATACTCCTGTGCGCACATAAATCACTACTGTTAATGAAAGAGGCTCTAATGGCCCTGAGAGATTCTGGGAGTTTGGGTGCTTGATCATCCACTGTTAGCTGAGGCCGTCACCTGAGCCCCCTCTGGTACAGCGAACTCCACAGTATTGATCGGAGAGGACACGGTCACGGCCAGTTAGTGGTTACTGATCACGGGCCCATTAAAACACAAACACACACACACACACACACACAGAGAGTCCAGGCTCACCACTGGAGGCTATATTTCATCCCTGTCCACCCTGATTAATGCCTGGGTCACTGGAGAGTGCCTGAGTGTTTTCTGCAGTGAGAAACTGTGTGTGTGTGTGTGTGTGCGCCCGTGCCCGTGCCCGTGCCCGTGCACACGTGTGTGCATGCTTGCTTGTGAAAAGTATGCACAATTTTAAGTTGACACACACACACACACACACACACAAGTACAAGTCAACACATAAATGAACACGCGTAGTCAGCACTGTCTTTTGCAGCCCTTGCTGCCATACATGTAAGATGATGGACTCGGCAGGGCTGATCAGAGCACATTGGGTTTGATTGAGGCCCAGCACTGTGACTTTCCCCCAGACTCAGCCAGACTGAAGACACAGGCAGTGATTAATGCATCCTGATGCGCCTGTGTAACCACATCAGCGTGTGTGTGTGTGTGTGTGTGTGTACAGGTACGAGTGTGTGTGTGTGTGCACACATCCATGTGCTGTGGAGACAGTGATGTAGACAAACACTCTAATGAGTGTCATCCAAGCTAATCACTCTTGTGAAATGGTGCTAGCGAATGCTGATGTTGTGGGGGTGAGTGTGTGTGTGTGTGTGTGTGTGTTTACAGATAGCTTCAGTGACAAATGCATTTTGATGTGACTGCTTCCAGCTAGAAAACATATCAACGGTCAGTCAGGTCTCAGTTCATGTCAAACACTACACTGCATTTCTGTGTGTGTATGTGTGTGTGTGTTTTGCAAAATCCAGTACACTGGTTAGATGTAGGCAGAAAGAGACTGTGTCTCCTCAAGTGAATATTTGTGTCTCAAACCTAATGCACTGTCCTGTGTCTCAAACCTAATGCACTGTCCTGTACTTGTAGGTGTGGGGTAATCCAAGTGGGAGACAGGTTGCTGTCCATCAATGGAATCCCCACAGAGGACGGGACCCTGGAGGAGGCCAATCAGCTGCTTAGAGACACCGCACTGGCCACTAAGGTCACTCTGGAGATTGAGTTTGACGTTGCTGGTAAGGAATATGAGTTAGGGATAGGCATGTTATCACTGTGACGTCATCTTAACCTTATTTCATTTCAGTGCCTTTATTCCATGTTGTTGATTTAACTCGTACAATTTCAAGCAATTCTATACATGTTTTTACATGTTCCCTTAGCTCAGTTGGTAGACCAATGGGGGAGCAACACAAAGGTCATGAGGTTGATACCCAGGGAGCACCCATTCTGATAAACATGTAGAACTGTCCACCAATGTGAATCCCTGTGGATAAATGTGTCTGATAAAAGATGAAATAGAAGTATTTTTAATTTTTTTTTATTGTGCTTTTGAAGTTGTGGCCCAGGCACGAAATCCTGTCAAAATGTAAAAACAACTTCTACAGTTAGCACGCTAGCTAGCTTTTATCAGTGTCAAATGTACTTGTTCTGTTGGTTTTTGCCAACATCACTGTTGGATCATTAGCTCATTAGTTTTTAACTAAAACTTACGATTGAAATTGCAATAATCATAAGGTAGTGGAGTCAGAAACGTTGGTATTTTTAAACAGCTTTAGGTTTAAATTGGGAGTGGGCAGGCTTTCGGAGCATATAACATCACTAACAGGGTAAGCCGAAAGCTGAAAGCTCCAATCAGCCCATTACAGGTCCACAATCACAACTCAAATCAACATGACTCACTAGCTGGAGCAAAAGCCCAACATGTAGGTGATGGTTATTTGCTTGAGCAGGCTCACTCCCTGTAGGCAAAATGATGTTTAATGTGTCTGGACTTCTGGAACTTATTGCATCTAAATGCAGTAATAAATCATGATCCCAAAAACAACAAACAAATACATTCCTTTCCAATGTGAAGAGCATGACGAAGCACTTGGCCACAAAACAAAGATGTTTGTGATGTTAATTTGGGGACAATAGACATGATGATAAATACAACGACACTACAAAGTCACTGAATACAACTGTGACTTCTTAAGTCTGAAACAAATTATGTTGAATACACCCACTAAAGGCTAACCCTAGAGTCTGTGATTCTGGCAAAAGGTTGTGGATATTTGAGTTTAACAGCCAATCAAATTACACCCCTCCCTTCTGTGCTCCTGAAGCAAGGTGTTGATTGGTTGAACTTGTTTATGGCTCGGTTCGAGCCACTACTGTGTACAAACACCCAGAGTGTTTTTTTTTTTTTAGCTGAACGAACAGCTAGAGGACTGTGAGTAGCAATTCACTAAATTTGACAAAAAGTGTACTATTGGATTAGAATCACAGACTGTGCCTTTTAAAGTCAAGATTTCTAACAAACACATCACAGTTCATTATAACCTGGCCGAGACAAGACCCACAGACTCTAAACAGCATTCAGATCCAAACTGCAGTCAGTCACCCAATACAGCACAGATTGAGAGGACATGATGGTGTTTAGTGGTGATGTAAGTCTCTGTACATGATGGTGTTTAGTGATGATGTAGGTCTCTAGTGATGATGTAGGTCTCTTGTGGTGATGGAGTTTAGTGATGATGTAGGTCTCTGTGTTGTAGAGTCGGTGGTGCCGAGCAGTGGCACGTTCCACGTGAAGCTCCCCAAGAGGCGCGGTGTGGAACTGGGCATCACCATCAGCAGTGAGTCTGTGCTGAGCTGCTCTCCTTGTTCTCGTCTCAAGCATGGGGGAAAAAAAAGATAATGTAATACTCATACTGTTTTGTGTTCCCTATGCAATTCCCTGTTTCTTTCTTTGCTGTTATAGTAAGCAAAAAGCCTGGACAAGCTCTGGTCATTTCTGAAATCAAGAGAGGAAGTATTGCTCACAGGTATGTTCCTAATTCCTAGAGTACTTTCTATAGTTTCTCAGGTCTAAGACTAGTATTTATTTAATTTTGTGTTTGTACAAAAGATTTCAGAGACTTATATATAGAGGTCAGATGAGATGCTAATTACTTCCAATAACTGTCCGTAACAATTCAAACAATTCAAGTTTTTGATAAGGTTCAATGTTATCAAATCTGATAAACCTGTGTAACCATGTTTAACTCCCCAAATTAACAGTATTCATCTCTACATTTTTATCCTGGTCAGGACGGGGACTCTGGAGCCGGGTGATCGGCTTCTGGCTATAGATAATGTACGTCTGGAGAATTGTGGGATAGAGGAGGCCATGAAAGTCCTCCAGCAGGCTGAAGACATGGTCAAACTCTGGATACAGAAAGATGAGGACAACACAGGTGAGTGTGTGTGTGCACATGCTTTGCGTATGTGCTTGAGTATGTAGCAATATGTTGTCTAATGTTATTCGATTTGTTGTGTGTTGTGTTGTGCGCTCACCTCTTGTGTGGTGTTTCCCAGAGGAGCTGGAGATGTCCGACTCCATTATGTACACGGTGGAGCTGAAGCGCTATGGAGGCCCATTGGGCATCACCATCTCCGGCACCGAGGAGCCCTTTGACCCCATCCTCATCGCAAGCCTCACCCGCAACGGCCTGGCGCAAAGGTTCCGATCACACTCGTGCATGTCCTGTCTGTCGCTCACACACGAAGGCCACGTACAGATGCACAACATACAACCTGTACGGCGCATGCACACTTTGCTTAAAGCAGACAGTAGCAACAGCACACGTTATTCATTCCACACAAATATTTCATATGTTATACAAACTTGTAGCTTATTATGACTGCAAAATGCAGGACAGACTGTGTCTGTCCGTTCCATATGCACCTGTTTATTTCTCCATCAAAAACACAAACTTATCTAAAAGGCAGGTCACATTCATCATCTGTTTTGACCAAGATGCCTCCCTTTTAGAACTGACTAGGTCCAATCAACACACTTCATGACCTGTGGAAATAGAAGCGTCTACCCCTTGACTAAAATATGAAAACGCTTTTGTTCTACTCTTGTGACATCTAGTGGTCTTTTTGAATATTGCTGTAACAGCAGGAACTGTTCTCCAACACAATAGTGTCTCGCAGAACATCCTGCGAGACTGTATATGTACACACTCCCACTTACATAAGGTTCCAATCATGTCAGCATAACACATTACTTCCAGATGCAAATATTAATGACAAACATCATGTAATATAAATAGACATGATGCCCAGTATTGTTGAGCCCGCTGGTCCACACATCTCTTCACAGAAGAAACGGTGTCATTCAGAGAGGGCGATGCCATGAATGCAGTCATGCGGGTGTTTATGTGCTTTTGCTCATGTTTAAATCTCTGGGCACTGAATGTCACATTGTCGTCAGGGGACTGCACACCACAATCGTCCGTCTGTGTTCCAAACACTGTAGGTAGTGCAGACTGCAGCCTCCGCATTCTTCTCCCATTGCCTGTGTTAAGAATTCAGTCTGTGATTCATTGTGTGGTCATACAGATTCATCTTGTATGTTCCTCGTTCTCAGTATGCAGTACTCCTCATGGGAAATTCTAAATTAGCTGAGATTAAACTCTACATCGCTCAGTGTTTCCTCCTTTATGAAGAGTGCATCAAAACTGTAGTAAATGCTAACCCCCCCCAGCTTTTAAATTAAAGCTGAAACTCTGCACTCTAAGCCTAGTCATTATATGCTTCAAATCTATCATGTCATTAGAACTGCAATTGTAACATTTTATTTCATAAAATATCAATAACTTTATCAGAGTTCAAATATTTATGGACCTAACTGTGTATGCATATTGTAAATCTATGTTTTTGTGCATATATACGCACAGGACAGGCGCTCTGCATGTGGGGGACCGCATCCTGGCCATCAACAATGTTAGCCTGAAGGGGAAGCCACTGAGTGAGGCCATTCAGCTGCTGCAGACGGCTGGAGAGACGGTCACCCTCAAGATCAAGAAGAGAGCTCATCGTGAGTACCACTCATCCATCAATGGCCTACTCTGTCTGCTACCCCCAGTGTGTTATGGGGCGCCAGGGATAACAGACCCTTTTTTTTGTAGACAGAATGTGTTCTGTGCTACGAAATGAATGAATTTAATTTTCATTTTGCCCACGAAAAACACATGTGTTAGCATTGTGTCCACAAAATATTTAAGAGACCACATTTCTTTCGTTCTCAGAAAACTGAATTCACTGTTGTGCTTTCCGTTCTGCAGACAAAATAAACAAATTTTGTAGACGAAAGTAACGTCAAAGTGGCCTAGGCGTTTATACTTTTGTTGCGCAGAATGTGCTACAGTAGATCATTCCATGCCATGGAATGTTCATTTCGTCCGCATACCGGTTCTTCTATATCACTGAAAGTACGATGCGTATGTGCATCCGGCCAGATGTTGCTCACTCGGTGACTCTTCCGTCCATCAGCGTGTGTTTGTCATTCCAGATGTCAGTGGTCTGAGTGACACAGAGGATGACCAGTCAGAGAGAGCTGCTACCCTCCCGGAGCTCAACCCCTTGAACATAGCTGGCCTGGACTCTGTGCTGGAGTCCTGGAACAGCTCGGGCATCGACCCCGGATACGACAGCCAGGGTAAGGATGGAGCTCGGCCTTCAGTCACTCTAGAGACGGAGAACAGCATGATCTCACTTGATCAACTGATTATTTGATGATTGCAATAAAGCAGTGGTTTTGAAGAGGAACTGGCTCTAGAGACTCCTGTATGCCTGATGTGAACGTGATGATGCGATGCAGAGCTGCTATGTGGTTGAACTGGTCATTGCTGGCGTCTGGGTGTCCTAGTTGGAGCACAACATCATGACTGATAATGTTTTGGTAGTTAAAGTCTGTAATCTGAACTGTGGTCAATGTGTCCCTCCGACAGGCACATACATACACAGGACGGCTGATCTGACCCTCCACCCCCACGAATGGAGACGCACCAAACACAGGAGTCCACTCCGCTCCTCAGGTCGATCGCACCACACCCAAGCATATGATGGGAGATTAGGTGAAGACGAGTGGAGCAAACACTTGGGGTGAGTGTGTGTGGTGTGTGTGTGTGTGTGTGTCTGTGCGTTTTATGTGTGTGTTCATTATTTTCACTGACCTTTTGATCCTTACCAGTGGTGTAGGCTATAAGATTTACAGGTGGATAAGGTAGATACACAGGGAGATTTACAGGTGGATAAGGTAGATACACAGGGATTAGTGTAGACAATAAATGAACAATAACACCTGCATCTGAAATAGCTATGCATAATAGAGCTATGATTTTAGTTTTAAACGCCCAAGTCATGCCCAAATGATACACACTGCATCATCATAACTGGTTAAATAATTGGCCTCAAAATAAGGGTCTTCCAACAGAGTACACTTAACACTGGCTTCACTTAGAGTCTGTATTCAATTATCCCTCCCATCACTGTTAATTCAGACTTAATATGATGGAATATAGTTATCCTATGGTTTGTACCATTTATCAGAACACAAGTAATATTCTCTCTCACCATGTAAACACATGTTTTGCAGATAAAAAAAGCTGGCTTTTTTGGCGATTTTTATAGTTAGCATTATTGCTTGTAGCCTTGCAGGATTTGTCATTGCTAACAGTCTGTATGTATTGGGATGGTGTTGGGGAGCTCGATAGCCATAGTATAGATAGTCCACTACATAGATAGTCTACTACTTCAGACTAGACCCACGCCACCGTCTCATAATTTAGTTCGTTTTTTGCTCTCGGATCTAAAGTTCATAGTCCCACATGTGTGTAACATTCTTACACTGCGAAGAGATCTTTGAAATGCCGTGTGTCTATTTTTGATAACGTTTTGTCAATATTCTGCTACTGCATGCTGGCAATGCTCTTTCCTGGCTTCTCTGTTGAAATAGTAAATTGGTGTTTTAGCCAACTGTGAATCAGTTAAATGGAAAATTAAACCCTTTGTAAATGTAAGACGAATAGAAATGAGAGTTTAGCCTTAGTCTGTATACTTCAATATACTTCCCTTTTGCAAATATGAAAGGAGAGAACTTAAAAGTTAACAAAAACTATTACAAAGTACAGTCTCTTAATAATTACAAAAACATATTAATGTGTTTTTGCTGCTTTGTATTAAAGCACAGACCATCACAATTATTATAAGGAATGAATCATCCATTTGTGTAATGTAATTGAATTCCCATTTTCACCAGATGCTTAGAATAGCAATCAATACCACTCATTACACCAATCAATCACTGAATAGTCCTACCAGTGATGAACCATTCACTAGAAGCCAGAAGAAAGGATCTCTTTGTTCTTCCTCATTCTTCCACCTCCATTCTATCTGTTTCTTTTTGTCTTTCTTCTCAGGTACTTTCTTTCTCATCTGCCTTACTAATCTCCCGTGGGGCCCAGCTGCTGCTGCTGCTGCACACACTCGTCTCTCTGTCGTTCTTATTCTCCTGTCCTGTCTGTCCATCCTCCAGTGCTCTCTCTCTGTCTGTCTGTCTGTCTGTCTGTGTATGCTGGCTGTTTTAGTTTACTGTCTGTGTCTCTCTGCTGAGATTGCACACTGTGCTCTTGAGGGTGGGGAGTGGATATGGGGGCTGAATGGAAGAGACTACATTTCCCTGGCTGCTTTGCGGCTCTTGAGGGGCCGCTCACCTGTTCTGGTTCCTGCCTTGACACAGATCCCTCAGTCCCGTGCGTCGCCGTGGTAACGGTGATAATCAGGCGAATTTCTGGTCGCAAGCGTTGCAGGATCTGGAGACGTGCGGGCAGTCAGGGATCCTCAGAGAGCTGGAGGTACATTTGTGACACATGCACGTACACCACACACACACACACTTGCTTTACGTAACAGATGAATCACATACACATCACACATGCAGTGTGTGTAGTAAGGGACATTTAAGGAGCTCTTGTCTTGGGTGAGCGATGTTTGCCCTGAACGGTGATATTTCCAGGCCTCCATGATGTCTGGCAGCAGCCTGAGTCTGGGAACAGATGACACCTGTGAGTCACATGACTGCCTTCCCCTGCGCAAGGTCTCTGCTGCTCCACCTAAGCCCAAGAGAAGCTCCTGGGCGGGTGTCACGGAGAAAGAGGATCTGAAAGACATGCCCTCTGCCTCACCTCTAGAACTGCTGAAGGTGAGATGTAGCTTCTACTCACTGTATTGCAACAGATGTTTCCTCATTTTATATTTTACACTTTTAGACATTACACACTTTTAAATTTTTTTTTTTTTTTTAACTTTTCTGTGACCCTAGGTGATCCTACAGAGAGACCCAGAGATGCGTGACTTTGGCTTCAGTGTGTCAGATGGTCTGCTGGAGAAGGGCGTGTATGTGAACATGATCCGCCCTGATGGTCCTGCCCACCAGGCAGGCTTGCAGCCTTACGACCGCATCCTACAGGTGACTCATAGAGCCTGGATTTTAACACTCTGTTTGTGTGTTTTGTCCAAATCTAGATTTGGGGCTTCATGCCTAGACCACAAAACTACATAGTGAATACCCTGGGCAGCTACTGTGAATGTACAGGTGTGATTACTGTATTATTATAATGTTTTAATCCACATAGTAACATTCATTCATTTCATTTTCAGCAAGGAGATATAGTTAAATCAGTGTAAAATCAGTGAATTGCACAAGCAAAACATCACAGCAGTTTGTCATACAGGTCACTAGGGGGCGCCAGATACCAGATGACCCCCCCCCCCCCCTAAACTGCAGGTCAACAAGCCTCATGATTCACTCTGGTGACCGTTGCTCAGTGGATACAATAGATGTTGATACAGTAGCCATGATGATACAGCCATCATGAAACAGATGGCCTGACTCTGAGTCAAGAACAGCAGTAATGACGGTCTGTACCTGTCAGGAAGGTCTGTTAAAGCTTCTCTTCTCTCTTTTTTTTTTTTTTTTTTCTGCAGGTGAACCATGCACGCACGCGGGACTTTGACTGCTGCCTGGTTGTGCCTCTCATCAGCGAGGCTGGAGAGCATCTCAACCTCGTCATCAGCAGGAACCCCCTCACTCAGGCACACCTTTGGCCACCTCAGGACTGTGAGGACCCTTCAGGCTCAGCACTCCTCTATCCTCAGCACAGGCCCAATGCTGTGCAGCTATGAGAGCCTAAAAGTGATTTCCACAAGCACATGCACTCCACACCGGCCCCCATACCACACGGCAGCTGACTACAACTGATCTGACTTTGATCTGGTGTGGATTGGATCTGATTGGTCTGGGGCTAGATCAGGGCAAGTATGTTTCACAATTAGCTGCTTTTACGTTCCAAAGTCCAGGATAATCCCACAGGACCCTCACGAAATAGTTTTTAAGAGTTGGTTAACCACAGAGCTTCTCTCTACAGCCTGTTATTTTGTGCACATTTGGAATTTGGTACAATGTCTTTTTTTCTTTATTGTTCTTCAATTCACTCCCTCCTGTTTTTACACAGTTTATGGCCGTTTTCTTTCAGGGTTTTGCACATGGCACTACATCTGTTCCGTTTTGCTCGTGTCACTCTTCACTCTCAGCACCACGATTCTGTTTGTGTTTGTTTTTTCCCTCATTTTATTTTCACAAATCTTGATTAGGTCGTTTAAATTAAACCTAAAATCCACCTCTACCCAGTCCGCTCACACCACATAAAAAACCCAAACCATGTGTCACCAAAACACCCCCCGCCCCCCTCCCAAACACACACACACACACACACACACACACATACTTTAACCTCACCCAAATGTCTAAATTGTAAGTGTTAGAACATGCTTATATACCTGGTCTGAGCCTGTACGTGAGATTATGACTACTGTATGGCTGTGATTGGTTCTTTTTTTTTTTTAATGTTTTTATAAAGTCATTTTTTCTTTTAATACAATTTTATTTATATAGCTCCATAACAATACAATTGTCTCTAGGAGCCTTTACAGAGCCCAGAGCCTGAACAACAATTTAGTGTTTTAACTGTGAGAGCTGGGCATGTAGCCCTGCCACAGCGTGAGAGTGTTCTGCACATAAGGCTCAGATCAGCAGCTGTTCAGGTGGAGAGCAGAACAGAACAGAACAGAACAGAGTCGAGCAGAGCAGAGCAGAGCAGAGCAGCTTCTTTCCATTACTGTGTGCTCCCAGATAGTAATGCCATCCATCCATTATTCATGCCCTGGTTCTATATTGTGTACAGTGGATGCCGTGCATTTGTACATGTGTGATATTAAATATGGATCGTCTGCACAGTATTTTTACTTTGTGCTTCCCTCTGTGTTAAACAGTAATGACCACGATGTTAGAAGAGAGAGGGCCCGAGAGACTCTGTAAAATGTGATTTTATTCTTTTAAAATGGATTTGCTTCCTTTCTATAAAAAAAAATAAAACCATCACCAAACGATTGGTTGACCAGATTCCTGGTGTATTAAGGATGGCTACATAATGAAGTGAGGTTGACTGCTGACTGGGGGATTTGAGGAGTTTGTGGGCTTGTAAACTCGTGCACAAAAGCACACACATACAATCAGCACTTGTTCAGCTACATACAGACATCCTCTCTTGTGAGGGATTGGATGTATTTTGGAGTCAGCTGAAGGCAGCATTACACCAGTGGTCAAGAGACCAGCTGTCACATCCACATGATGTGGCTTACAGTAGTGCTACCTGAGATGTCAATGTGTTCGTTCTCTTTCTCTCTCTGCCTCTCTCTCTCACACACACACACACACACACACACACACACACACACACACACGCACTTAAACTGATGTCTACAGTTACACACGTGCTCAAGTGCCCCTCCCTGTGTTGCTAATGTGATGCCACATGCAAGGCAAGTTTATTTATATAGCACAGTTCATACACAATGGTCATCCAAAATGCTTTACAAATGAGCAGAGAAAAAAACTGAATATGAGATTTAAAAAAAGTAAAGTGCATTAAAACAAATAAAATAACATACAAAATCTAGAGACGCTTTTCCAAAAGAAAATGTGAATGTTATTGTGCTTCAGCAGCAGTCGGTCGTTGCAATAAAGACTTCATTAGTGGTACCTCAATGGTGGAATGACCTACCTAATGTTATCTGATCTATCTTTTGGCGTATTCTTGTAGATTTTGTTAAACACAAACTATGTGTGCGCATGTGTGTATACTGTAGGTGAAAACAACAATATTATTACAGGGAAACAGTGTGCCAGTTGAATTGAGTTGACGTGATATGACTAACATTACTGTCATGAACAGCATAGCGAATTCCAAACTGTAGTCGTTCATAGTTTATAATTATACATCTACACAAGAAAATGCAAAGTGGAATTGCTCAGCAGTAGTAGAGGACTACTAATGGTAATGGAATGGATCAGACATGGAAATGAAAGCAGTGCCCAGGAAATAGTGACGAACAAACAATCAAATAACACTCATATATTGATGAAAAGAGACATCTCTATCATGACATTACATTAGTCTGCATATTCTCTGCAGGGACAGAGGAGCACACGTATCACATATATGTCCATTCTCTGTGTTTCCAAAACACAACGGATTTTTTGTTAACCAATATATTTGATGTATGTATGTGAGCAATCTGTTGGTGTGTTCTTGTATATTCTGTCCAACAACGTATGTGTGCACCTGTGGTTTGAAGCATGTTGAACAGATGGGTGATGACCGCAGTATCATTACAGGGAAACTGCACTGGTCAATTGGAGTTGGAAGTGAGCAAGACACAAAGCCACCTGCCTTTCGATTTTTTGTGTGGTTGTTTCTGTCATAGTGTTAATGCTGCACACTTTTTGCAATAGGATGATGCATATATCCTAACCTTAGTCTATTGTGTGCTAAGATAATCAGGTGTCACAGCTTTTTCCACATCTCTGTCATCTGTTATGAATAACGTAGCCCTACAAAGCACACTCAGTTTGTCACTACATTTGAAAGAGTGCAGTTGAACCTTGTCATCCTGAATCACCACATCACATTTACAATAACTCTTATGGCCAGTTGTCAGACTTCTGAGTCCATCATTGGAACTTTGGTTTCCTTTCCTGCTGCAGTGATGAGAGTCATGCCGATGGCGAACAGGATGGGGGAGACTGCACATCCTTACCTTTTCTCAGTGTTGCCACTGTGTGGTTTAATTTGTGGTTTTAAACTGAAGCTTGATCCCGCCCAAGTAGCTGGTGATCATTCCCTTGATGTGATTTGGGATAAGGTAATGCTTCAAAGCTTTTTTGATGCGCTCATGGGGAATAGATTTATAAGCGTTGGCAAAATCTTTGGCCTAGCTTCATGGATCATCTCACTTGAGAACTCCTGTGTGTTCTAGGCATCCTGTGAAACCTAGGATGGAGGTGTTCACACATCCTCAGTCATGTATGAAGATCTTACATTCTACGCTAAGCAAAGATGGTTCTGAACTGGCTCATGTCCGCTGAGCCAATTTCTGGGTTGGCGCCAAGGGGTTGGCTGCTGGAGGGGTCACTGTGCGACTCCTTGAGGAATAACCTTCGCTAGTCCTTTTGTGTCAAGATGAACAGCAATCATAATCATGTGTTCCCATATAAGATAACTTTGGTTTGGTTCTTATTCAGCTGAAGAAAGTTTTTAGACATCCAGGTGTTCATTTGTTCAATGCATTGACAAAGAGATTCTAAATGACCAGTAACAAAGTGCATGGCTATAGAAAATGTTGCCTGTGAACCACTGAGTTTGAGTAAAAAAAAAGAATACAATCGATTTTTTAAAAGGTCTTTTACACTATGGGAAAGAAAATGTAAATATGCTTTTCTGTATGTATATAATCTATTATTGACGGCCGAGTTAGGCATTTGCATAGTTAAATTGAGCTTAATCTCAAGGTATCAAGGTTCACCAACACAAATTGTTTTATTACACTTAATACAAAGATACATGACAAAAAAAAATCTTTGAAATAAACAAACAATCTCACTTCAGATAAGCGCAAAAAAACTTTATTTCGAATAACACAGATGCAATATGCATCTTGAAGGGGCTGAATCTGTAACAAATCTACTTTGGTTCACATGTACTTTTTTCTTTTGACATAAAAACGGGTTTGTTAATGTTTATATACGGTTGGAGTATGTCTGTTTGGTATGCCCTTGCCAGCTGGGAAAATGTGCACAAGGGGCATCATGGGATTTACACAGTCTTCCTGCTCCTGCGGTACAGTGGGGTGGCCCTTGTGACTGGGCTGAAGTTAAAAGCCAAAGTCATTACAAATATCACAAACTGCCCATGGTATTTCATCGTATTTTATCCGATATTTAAATACATCATCTATGAAAGTATTCCGAAAAAATAGGTAATAACTGGCATAGCTCACATCTTGTAAGGTATAAAATGGCTTATACAAAAGGCATATATGATTTAAAACAAATTGAATACTACAAAAAGCATGTACTTGCACTCAGAGGGCAGTAAGCCTGATTCAATTCGGAACAATGGAACAGTGTGTGTTGTTGGGGGTTCAGACTAGGATTAGGCGGATCAGAGAAGGTCTGTAGGGTTTCAACACAGATTCGGAGATTTCAACTGGATAACCACACCACAAACATTATTCATATACATACAAAATGTGACATGGTTGATTAGTGTATTTTAGAGAGGGGAGAAAGGGTGTCTGCATTGGTTTCTAATGAGGCAATGTAACAACTGTATGTTGAAATGATACATTCAGTCTAGAGTAAGTGTGTGCAGGAGGACGCTCCAGCTCCATTAGGTGTGAAGTGTGTGTGTGTGTGTGTGTGTGTATATGAGTGTGTGGACTGCGCTTCCACTTGTTAAGGTGGAGGTACTGTACATTCAGTTTCAAAAATCACGACGACAAACCAGAAACAGCCTCTTCAGGTTACAAGGATATACTGCCACAAAACTATGCGAGGACATTAATCTTTTCCACAGCTATCTGGAAACGTGTTACTGTATATAGTTAGGCATTTGCTGCTTCTCCTGACCAACAGTTTCTCCACATCTTCTCTAAGTCTTTCCAGTCATCTACAGTACGGTGGTAAAGCAGCACAGTCTTTTCAAGCAAATACTGCCTGATATCCAAGAACAAAAGCTCACTACGGTAACACTATCTTTTAGAATAAAAAAAAAGGCCAGAGAGAAACAAAAAAAAAACTAGAGAGTACAGAGTACACAAGATTACGCAAGAGTGTATCATAAATACACATGACCCTTAGTAAAAATCTAGTCAGAGTATTCCTAGTGCACACACAGAAGTTACACCTGATCCTAATTCAGCAGTTAAGGGGAGGGAGAGAAGGGGCGTGGGGGTGGGTACACACACAAGAGGGGAGCAGCAGAGGGAGGGGGCGGGGGGGTTCTCTCATAGAGAGGGCTCAAGTAATCTTCTTTTTTTTTCTCTCTACGATGGTGGGAGCGTGTGTGAATGTGTCGGGCGATTTCACATGGTGGTCTCGACGATGGTGTGCGTAGGTTTGGTGAGCGCCATGCTCCCGCTGGGATCCAGAGGGTGCAGGAGCTCACTGTTCTTCAGGCCGTTTTCTTTGGTTCGAGAGCTCGCCCAACCCGCCACTGGAGCTGCCACTGCCTTGATGCGCTGCAGGACACGTGCCCAGGCACAAGAGAGCACACACACACGTACATCACACACACACACACACACACACACACACACACACACACACACACACACACACACACACACACACACACACACCATCAGTGCCAATGTGATCACTTTGAATATACCTAGCACCAATAACTTTACAGGCTGTTAATTGTTGTCTGCAGACAGTAAACATCACATTCCCCACTACAATGTATTGCTCTGTAATATAATGTATATTACGTTTATATATGTGTATATATACTGTACACTTGTATCATTTACAAGGTGTCCTGATTTGTACCTCTATCAGAGATCCATCAGACTGGAGGATCTTGATGACCACCACCATCGGGATGCACACCATGGAGCTCAGTGCAAGACACCAGCCCACACCGACGGACCATTCAGGATATTTATACCCCTTATTGTACGTCAGGGGCTTGTATTTCACCAGCGAAAAGGCAAAACATCCCTAGGACAGAAGCAAGGAGGGCCGATATTAATATGTGCTTGTGACATTCACAAATGGGACACACACACACACACACACACACACACACACACACACACACACACACACACCTCCATGACCGCATACACTTACCACACATAAAACTGGTGTAAACACACTCCAGCTCCATTTCATCCATGGGTTTGGTCTGTAACCAATCATGTCCTCAATCGCATCGTAGAAATTATCAGCGCCTGGTTTAGTGCAAATAAAGAAGAACAGTGACAGCTAAATGAAAAACAGCTATTTTTAGCCTATCAAACACATCACATGAGGCCAGCAAATATGACGCAACACTACAAGATATCACCTTTGAAAGCACACGATTAAAAAAAGAAGCCTTCGTGCTGCATTTCTGAAAAATTGAATACCCACAGCCACTGACAAATGCTATTCATGAGTTGTGTGCATGGATTAGAATTAAACCTTTACTCTGTCGTGATTAGGCCCTCAAAACTAAAGTGCTAAGAGGCTATCACTATAATACTTGTTTAATGCAACTCTGACATGACTACAATATGATATGTTACATTTGTTTCAGTGATTAGGGTTGCTGTTGATGCCTGGTCATATAGTATGTCCTACTGATGGATTGTTACTCACCATAAACCCAGGCTACAGCAATGCATTCAAAGAATGCAACCCATAATAGGCACACACCGCTGGCTGCATAGTAGTCAAATAGCTGAAACACGTACATGCCACCCTGCAGACAAAGCAGAGGTCAAAAGAGATGTGTTTGCCCCCCACCCCTCATACACACAAATAACAATCATCACTTTACGACAAACTTTATGAAATTTACTTTATGAAAAGTGCTAACATCACTAAAATGTGACAGATTTTAATCATTGTGACAGGGGCCTTATTAATTGTAACATGAAGTTATGTTACTGACTGACTGCTCTGTTGGATAAAATACTCTTCTGGCAATGACAAATAGCCATTAACTGTGTTTTATGTAGCATACCAAAGTTTCTCAGAAATGAGAAAGCAGTATTGCCGCAAAACATGGCAGTGTATCCCCAATTCCAACAGGACAAGAAAAGTTGTAGTGGAGCAAGTCTTACATTGGTGACCATAGTGAGACCCAGCAGATAACTAATGAAGCAAATCACAGCGATGAAAATCTCTCGACGATAGCCCTTCCTTAGGAGGGAGGGATACAGATCCACCAGTGAAGTGATCTGGCCTTCCACTTCCACAAACTGAGGACACACACACACAAAGAGAGAGAGAGAGAGAAAGAGAGGGAATACAGAATGTGAGCCTGTGTTTTATAAAGGAAATAAATGAATACTTCAGAATTAGCACGCTTGTGAGAAAGTTGGCTTCAGTCACTGGTCGTATATAGATTATAGACATATACAGATTATATGTACAACATGAAAACAAATAATATGCAACTGTGTATGTCAGTGCAAACAACAACAGAATACTTTTCATATGGGAATGTAATAGTGAAGGAGTATTTGTACAGTGTGTACTAAATAAAACATTGACCTGCACACAATGTTAAAATTAGCATTTTATCACACACACACACATACCTAACTACCTAACAGTAGACAGAAACTATTTGTATGTGTCTGTGTCAGTGTGTGTGTGAAAATGATTCTGAAGTTGTGTTTCCATGGCAACATCACTCAGAGTGGAGCTACCAGAATCCCCTACCTTTCCCCTCTTTCTTCATTATCTGTATGTGTGTGTGTGTGTGTGTGTGTGTGTGTGTGTGTGTGTGTGTGTGTGTGTGTGTGTGTGTGTGTGAGAGAGAGTGAAAGAGAGAGAGAGTGGTTTGTTTGTACAGTATTACAGCACAGTTGCAAAGTGCTGAGTATGGATTTATAAGCCTCACACTGAACAAAGCGAGTAGTGTATGTGGATGATGGGAATCTATGAAACGGCCTTACACACACACATGCGCACAGCAGGCAGTTGAAAATAGCCCTGCTTCCACCAGCATGTGTGTGCTCTTGGTGCAGGAGGATTAGGACCTCGGGACAGAAAGAGTGGCTGGCTCACAACAGGGCTGAGTTTGCATAGAATAAAATTACCCTCACACAGTGGAAATCGGATCACTGATCTCTCTCCCATACACAAACACACACATATATGTACACACACGCAAACACACACACACACACACACACACACACACACACACACACACACACACACACACACACACACACACACACACACGCACGTAGACATGAAACTAGACTACCTACAGCCTTAAGTATTAAAACAGATTCAAACAGACAGCATCAGGCACAGATATAACCTATAAGTACTCAGCAAATGTTCATGTTATGCTATGAATGTTTATAACTTTGCAATGTATGCAATGCTTGCGTTAGTGATCCTCACTCAAAGGCTTAACAGTAATTTACAACCCCAAATCAGAAAAAGTTGGAACGGTATGGAAAATGCAAATAAAAAAGAAAGCAGTGATTTATAAATTTACCTTGACTTGTATTTCATGGCAGACAGTATGAACACAAGATATTTCATGTTTTGTCTGGTCAACTTCATTTGATTTGTAAATAAACATCCATTCCTGCCATTCAGGCCTGCAACACATTCCAAAAAAAGTTGGGACGGGGCAATTTAGGGGTGGTAATGAGGTAGAATAATTAAATAATGATGTGATTTGAAACAAATGATGGCAACAGGTCATTGTAATCATGATTTGGTACAAAAGAAGTATCCAGGGAAGGCCTTGTCCTTTAGGGGCAAAGATGTGCCAAGGATCGCCAGTTTGCCAACAAATAATTGAAATGTTTAAAAACATGGTTTCTCAAAGAAAGATAGGAAGGGTTTTGGATATTTTACCCTCCACGGTGCATGACAAAATTAAAAGATTAAAGGAATCTGGAGGAATTTCAGTGCGTAAAGGGCAAGGGCGCAGGCCTAAGCTCAATAACCGTGATCTCCAATCCCTCAGACGGCACTGCATCAAGAACCGTCATTCATCTATAAGCGATATAACCACATAGGCTCAGGATTACTTTGGCAAACCTTTGTCAAGCACTTCAATATGTAGTTACATCCACAAATGCCAGTAAAAACTTTACTGTGCCAAAAGGAAGCCTTATGTTAACTGTGTCCAGAAGCGCCGTCGACTTCTCTGGGCTCGGAGGCATCTGAGATGGACCATCACACAGTGGAAACGTGTATTGTGGTCAGACGAATCAGTATTTCAGGTCTTTTTTGGAAGAAATGGACGCCGTGTGCTCCGGACCAAAGAAGAAAAGGACCATCCAGACTGTTACCAGCAACAAGTCCAAAAGCCAGGGTCTGTCATGATATAGGGTTGTGTCAGTGCCCTTGGCAAAGTCAACTTGGACACCTTAAGACTTATTTGCAGGAAGAATGGGACAAAGTAACACCTGAAACGCTTCCTCACATGGTGCCTTCAGTCCCTAAACGTCTTTTAAGTGTTGTGAAAAGGAATGGCAACGTTACAAAGTAATAAATGTTTTACTGTCCCAACTTTTTTTTAAATATGTTGCAAGAGTGGATATTGAATTAAGTGTTTATTTGAAAAAACAATCAAATTCATGGAGGTAAAACATCAAATAATGAGCTGTTTTCAATGTAATACAGGTCAAAGAGAATTTACAAATCACTGTTTTCAGTTTTAATTTAACATACCGTCCCAACTTTTTCTGATTTGAGGTTGTACAGATATGAGAGTAAATGTCACAGTCAGGAGAGGCTCGTTGAACAACAGTTTTCATGATGATGTTTCAAAATCGATTTCATTCAGAAGAGATAAAGAGATATAGATAGATGGATAGAACTCGTGAGATATTCTGTCGTGAACTCAAAAATGAAATTATACTTGGTTATATATGGGTATCGTACATCAGCAATAGCTGAGCAACTCCTCACAGCTTAATACCCTTCATTATTATCATACCTTGTTTAGCTAGCTACAGTGTTTAAATTAGAGATGTTGCTATGTTGAGATCTATTCTCGCTAGTCTGTAAAGTTGACCTGCACTATTTATGGATGCTCATCCCTTGTGCCATAGCATCCTCGCTCTGAGGAATCCTTTGAAGTCTGTCAATGAAAATACTTACATTGTAACACTTAAATACAGAGCATTCCAATCCACTGGCACATGCTTCTGATTGAAGCTCCCCCAAATGAAATGTCCTTTCTCAGTATGTACAGTGGATTCCAGGACTGTAACTGAGTGGTGTCATCTTTATTAGTGAAGCTCCTGTCATGTGTGTCCAAATAATCACCTCTATTCTTAAATCAATGACGACTTGTTGTAAAGCTACACCACCATAATCTCAGTTGTTGCTAGCCTCCAGGTTTCAAAACTCTACTTTGTTCTAGCTGGCAACTAGAACCTTCTAGATGTACTGCATCTGTTATTAAAACACTCCTACTCCTACTCCTAGGAGGTACAGTTGTGCGTGTAAAGCTCAGCAGAGCTGTGGTGGCATGACATGGTGGTGTCAACTAACCTGGCTGTCCAATCCTAGCAGCAGCAACATGATGAAGAAGAGGATGGCCCAGAACGTGGGCATTGGCATCATTGTAACTGCTTTAGGGTAAGCAATGAAAGCAAGCCCTGGACCTGCAGAAGGGGAAGAAAGAGGGGAGAAACAGAGACACAGAGAAAGTGGGGAAGGGGAATGGGACAAGAGGAAAGAAAGGTCAGTTGGCTGCGTCATACATTATTTCATATTGTATCTTAATACGCAGTGATTGAACACAGCACAAACACACACACACACACACACACACACACACAGCAGGATAGCATGCTCCCATGTCAGTTCAGTTTGAATTAGCTTTTCCTTTGGCGATTTTCCGTTCACAAAAAGCACTGATCCCCTGCGCCAAGAGGGGGCCAGTGGCAACAGTGTTGAGGAGGGTCTCCCTGATAGAGAGGAGCAAAACCTGAATCAGGAGCAGCCCCATTTGCCTCTGGTTTCAACCAATTTGGTCTGATTGAAGCATTTTGCCCCAGTCAGATGTGGGCAGCTGTGGCTTGAAAGATTACTAGCGCAAACATGTGAACCAACATCTTTCAACACAACTGACCTGAATTGACAAATACAGAGACCCGCACTAAGGAAGATACCACTGGTCTGAATAAACATGTGGGGAATGGCATATGATGCATCTCCAAAAAAACACACACACACACACACACACACACACACACACACACACACACAACCTCATTCCCAAAAAACATTATTCAACTACACACAAAAATATGCAGCCAACCTCTTCTCATTCCCTGTCAGCACATGCAGAAACACTAATGCACATCACCCCTTCTATCAGTCAGTTTGTAAATATGTCCATCCTTTGTTGGCTTTTGTAGTGGTTGGCATTTTGCCGTGATTACTGATGTCATTTCATTGGTTCAAATTTGACCTCATACCTGACTCTGCCACATCTTTAATGTCCACCCCTTGCTCTTGTGCCATGAAGCCCAGGACGGAGAATATAGCAAAGCCAGACACAAAGCTTGTTCCGCTGTTGAGGCATCCCAGCAGCAGACAGTCCCTAAGTCACAACACACACCAATGCAGGGCTACATCAGTGGGGAAAGGGGCGTTGGGAAGGGAGGGGGTGAGGAAGGGAGGGGGTGAGGAAGGGAGAGCAAGACAGAAGAAAGAAAGAAAGAAAAAAAGAAAAAGAAAGAAAGAAAGAAAGAAAGAAAGAAAGAAAGAAAGAGAGGGAGACCAAGATAGAGAGAGAGACAGAGAGCGAGAAATAGAAAGGGCGAGAGAGGCGGAGTGAGGTAAATGCCTCACCTGTAGCAGTTGTATTTGTACTTGTTGTAGCTCCCCAGGGATGTCATTGCACCCAAACAAATGGCATAAGAAAAGAAAATCTGAGTTCCTGCATCAATCCAGACCTGAATATCCAGAGAGATGGACATAATTGGGTTGAGTTTGTTAGAAGATTTTTTATATGGGTGAATACAATTGTCTAAGCTGGATGTCTGACCTCTGGGTCTTGCAGACGCCCAAGGTCAGGGTACAAGTAGAACTTGATGCCCTCGGAAGCTCCCGGCAACGTGACCCCTCGGACCAAAAGAACCAGGAGCATGATAAAGGGGAATGTAGCAGTGACGTACACGACCTGACACCACAGAGAAAGACAGAATTAGAAAAACGAAAGCGTGAGTGAGTGAGAAAGGGCACAGTGAGCATAAACAACATTCACATGGTTTCTTTTTCTCTTAATAAGCCATCCATAGCGACAACAGAGGGTTAAACTAGTAACAAGCATAACAACAAAATAACAATTATGCTAATGGATTAACACAAGACAACAGGGGCTGGGAGATCCTTACTTTGCCAGTGGACTTAACCCCCTTCCAGATGCAGAAGAAGCAGATGACCCACACAGCCAGCAGGCACAAGGCCAACTCCCACTTGATGGAGCCCATTTCATCAATGCCGGAAGAGATAGACAAGACATTATGCCTGCCGGAGAAAGCAGTGTTACTCAGCAAGCATGAGCACATATTCACTCAAATGGTCACGAGATCTAAGTCAGCCGGAGTTAGCCTTAGAAATACCATGAACTTAATTGTGTGTGTGTGTGTGTGTGTGTGTGTGTGTGTGTGTGTGTGTGTGGTTACTTACTCCCAGAACTCAGTAACAGGTGAGGTGAAGTTGAGAGCAGCACTGGTGCTGTTGGTGAAGTTAGAGATCAGCCAAAGGCTTTTGTTCTTGCGGACGGTGTCCTCCACACAGCTGTTTGTGTTCCAGCTGTGCCTGTGGAACAAGACTCGCCACATCAGCAGGTGGCAGACTGGGAGTGCTTTTTGCATATGTATACCATGGGACAGTACAGTCATGTGTGTGTGTGTGTGTGTGTGTGTGTGAACATTTTTAGGAGAAGTCACAATTTCCGGTCACCGTGTCTACACTGCAACACTACACCGAGTCATATGCGTACTCAATGCATTATCCGTTACCGCAGTGGTCTATCGCAGCTACAGCAAGATCTTATCTAGAGTGTGGTCACATAAGCTCCTAATAAGCGGTGTGTTGTGCAGCTAGTATAACACAGATTACATTGTCTCTACTTACAGCTTGTGTGCATTTGTGAGTGAGTGTGTGTGTGGTATTGGTTTGTGTGTGTTGTGTAGTTTTGTTTACCTGCATCCTGCCCAAGGTAGCACTGGCTGGAAACAGTGCAGCAGGTAATAGAGCCCCCAGGCTAGGATCACGATGTAGTAGATATTAAGCAGAGACACGATCACTACGGAAGCATAGCCGATGCCTGGGAGAAACAGAGGGAGTGACAGAGACAGAAAACCATTTTTTTGATTTCAAAAGAACTGCTCGTTATAATTGCTCATTCATTTGGCTAATAGCGTGATCCTACAGGGGAAGATGGGAGTCAAAGCTGTGTTTTAGGGTTAAAGTCAGGGCTGACATCACTCTCCAGCTCTTGTGTTCCGGTCCTTATATGATGATTATGCTATTTTTAGACGGCTTTAGCGAGACAGCCTGAATAACGCACTTCTGTGCCCTCTGAACTGATGCACTATTTATAATCAATGTCAGAGTCGGATATGCACCCGTATATACCACACACACACACACATACACACAATGTCAATTTTGGAACAAACAAAGGGACAGCTGGCACCCACAATCCAATGAGGGTGTGCTGGGGTGGGGTAAATACTTGGAAAATAACACACACACACACACACACACAAACAAAAGTGAGTATACCATAATCTGCCACCTGTGCTGTGCCTTTAATATTCTCGGTATTGGCATCAATGTGAATGTGTCCTTTTGACTGTGTGTGTGTGTGTGTGTGTGTGTGTGTGTGTGTGTGTGAGTGAAAGAGAGAGAGAGAGAGAGCACATCTATGTCTTCCACATGTGTGCGTTTTTTGAGAAGTCTGAAGTTTAACATACTGGCAAAATGGCAGCTGACTCTCTACTGGCAAAATGGTAGCTGTCTCTCTGCTCAATCTCTTAGCTGTATTATTATTTGTCCTTGTCTCGATGTGGCAAAATGTTTGTAAACATTATTCTCTCACATTGGCACGGTTTCCAAAAAGGATCCATTACAATAGCTACAGCCACAAAGCAGTCTAAGGAAAGGCTACATACATGTATGCATTTTGAATTTCATACCCCCAGCATCTTCAGGTCATTCTAAGAAACTAATACAAATACTGTGAGGTTTGGGGTTCAACACAGATTAGTGTCACACTCTAGGCTTGTTTTATAATCATAAAATATCTAAAAATATGCAGAATATGCATCAAATTTAGAATGGGTATAGAACACGCAGGCACATGTTGTGTCTGATGTAAACTCATCTCATTCAGTCCCAAGCAAACATCAAAAGAAAGCTTCACTCAGCTCGAAATGGGACTATAGTCTCAAATGCAGTCTGCTGTTTGGACTGTCTGCATAAAAACCTCTCCTCAAGCTTTTGGGTCACAGCTCTTCGCAAGGCATCTCAGCTCTATATTCCATCACAGTTGCCATGGCAATACGGAATATGTTACGAGTCAGAATGTGTGTGTGTGTGTGTGTGTGTGAGTGTGTGTGAGAGAGAGTCAAAGGTAGGTAGACAGAAAGAGGGACTTTGACTTTTAAAAACATTTGTTTAAAAAAACTAAAACATTTTCAAGATCATTGAGGGGTTGTAAGATAGAGAGTAAGATCAGTTTGCACTAACAGAGAGAGAGAGAGAGAGAGGGAGTGAGTTTGAGTGTGTGTTATGTCTAAAATGTCTACGTACATAGCTTCAGAACAAGGACGTGGGCTAAGAGAAGAGCCAAAACATTAAGCCCCCCTTTCAGAGGGCGTGTAAGGTACTGTGTATTTAACGTGATGACAAAGATGCACGATAAAGCACGCTTAGCTCAAATAATCTAGGGAGAGGGAGGAACATCTGAGGAGAACAGCCTGTCTCACTGCTGCCTGGCAACCGCCACCACAATAAACCTAACGGGAGCTCCACTCCCAGAGAGGAGTGGAGGAGCACTAACAAACATCACATTCACTAAACTCACAAACATCACCATTACAGCCCCATCACACTCACAAAGATGACCAACTGAAAACAAGCACACTGCTCAACAGTGAATGAGAAGCATACGCTGCCTGCTCTTTCGTCGGCTCGGTTTTTTTTTTGCCCTTCCTTCCCCCCCCCATTTCACCTCCAAAACGACACCGTTTCCCCCCTTGACTCACCAGTGAAAATGGGACAGAGTTTCCCCCAGCAGGTGATGCCTCCCTCGGAAGTGTACTGACCGAGAGCCACCTCCAAGAAGAACACAGGCAGCCCTCCACCGAACAGAAAGATGAAGTAGGGAATGAGAAATGCACCTGAAACACACAAGAGAGGAAAAACAGAAATGAGAATGAACATTTCCTCAAGTGTTTGGCGCTTACTAAGAATGAAATCGATGTCAAAACAATGTGTGTCCTCAGGTACGATTACTTAATACTAATTCTAGGGTCAGGGTTAGGTGAACCAACATGACAAAAGTATAGTTTGATTCACTAATCACTTAGGTACATAGGTACTGCAATGAGAACACTTCACATAAAGGGAGATATGAGATATATTCCCCACCTCCGCCATTCTTGTAGCAGAGGTAAGGGAAACGCCAGACGTTCCCTAAACCTACAAAGCCCCCAGCCACAGACAGCAGAAAGTCCATCTTGCTCGACCATTTCTCTCGCTGCAACGGCTTGCCCTCCGCCTCGTCCTCTGGGCGCGTGCCGGGACTCTTGCCCGGAGACGGCTTCAGCGTGTCCTTATGGAAGTCCTTCAAATACTGGAGCTTCTCTTTCTGGGCCATGCTGTGAAAGAAAAGACAGAGAGAGAGACAGAGAGAGAGAGACTATGATAATCAGAGAGAAACTGTCTATCCTTTGCGTTCTAGCATTCTTCATTGACTCATCAAACACAACTTCAGGCTAAAAAAAGATTAATTGTTTTTCTTCGTAGTCTGGTAGAAATGGTGGTGTGTAAGATACAGAATTATACAAGGCTTTCTGACATGGTAGCTTGAAAATTCAAACAGTTTGAGATCAAATTTTTTACTTGAAATAAAATAGAAAAATAAATAGAAAAGAAAATAAGTAGAAAAGGTTAAAAAGGCTAAAAAGCCTTTGGGTTCTTCTTCAGATTGCATTTTTTCACCAGCAATGGTTTCCTGATAAAATGCAACTTTCTATCTGATCCTGGCAGGGTTGCTACAGTGCACGGTCATGCTTAAAGATGAATACATGAAAACAAAGGTAAAAACTGAGATCATCTACCTCCTCTAGCCTCTCTCACCGTCTGTCTTTCTTTACCCGCTTATCTTTCTCTATGTCCTTCCTCTATTAATCATGTCTTCCTTGATTAGCTGTTTGTTTCTTTATCACTGTCAAGTCAATGTTTATTTCTCTCTCATATACAGCCTGTATATATATATATATATATATATATTCACTGACTGACAAACAACAACAACAACAACCCAACGACACGAAATGATCTTCATTAGCTTTCCAACTCTTTGTGTGTGGACTATGTTTTATTCAGTGAGAGACACACACTCATAAGCCCTTGCACCAAATAGTGTTTTTGTATGGGGTGAGGGGTGGAGGTCTACACTGAACTCTAACCTGTTTCTCTCATTCCTGCTCATTACAAAATCTCTCACAAACAACCCCTCACACACACACACACACACACACACACACACACACACACACACACACACACACACACACACGCTGAGAGACACACACTCTGTCAAGTCCTTGACCTGGCAGTATTTGAGTGTATGAGTCCGACTTTACGAAGATTGTCTTACCTCTTCCTCTTACACACAAAACTGAACACACAATAAAATGGGCTATCATCTACAATTATTGTCAACTTCCCAACAAGGTCACTCACCGCCTTGTCAGCCCCACTTTCTTTTTTTCATATGTGTATATGAGCACATGCATGCATGTACATGGAAGCAGTATGGGATTGGCATGTAGAAAGTAATGTGTTGCTGTCCCTACATATCCTCTTTAAGACTCTCTTTAAGATGCAAATCTTTCCTGACTGTCTGCCTGTCTTGCGAAGCATAAAAAACTAGTAGCCCTGAGAATAGAAGTGCCTACACACACTCACACCTCCTGACACTGCCCCAACTCTCACTGACTAATTAGACACAATACAGTACACAGTGAACGCCACCTCGTTCCTCACAAGTGCTAAGGTTATAAATACATTGAGGATGAAATGACTCACTGGCCTCAAGTCAACCTGAAAATGTTACTGTATGCTGATGCCTAGATAAAACTGAACTTTACACTGGCGGCTGAACTAAATTGAACTCGGTGATGAACTACATTCAACTCTAGTTTACACAGACGGTCAGCTACAACTCAGAGGTGAGCACGGTCAGATACTGTGTGGGGCAACGCAAAGGCACAACACAGATGGAATGACACACAGTAAACAGCAATGCTAATGCTCTCAACCTATTTAAAGGCATAGTGATCCACACAGGTACGTTTTAGTGAATCACATTTACAGGGTATATTATGGTAGAAAATACACCCTGGCCCTCAGTGTCCCCTCTGAACGCCCTTTCCCCAGACACTGGCTGCCTAGGCAAGAAGACACATGATCGACGGGCAGATAAAGACGTCTCTTTGTATTGACGTGTCTGGTCCACATAATTTATATTCTCCCCTCCCCCCAACTACAGAGCCTGGAGCAAGCACTGACCCCCCCCCCCCCCCCCCCATCCCCATATTGTGGATACTGTGTTGACACATACAGAAACCTCAAGGCTACTTTCATGATGCCCTAAAAGGTTGAGGAACTGGTTTAAACACACACACACACACACACACACACACACACACACACACACACAAACCTCCACACATTAGTTCTCACATTTGTTAGGGTGGTGCCAGGGGTACCATGTTAAATTAAGCTCAACTGCATTTGTGAGTCTGAGCGCTGAGCCAGTGCATAGACATTTGGGCAGATGGCACCTCACTGTGATGCTCATACCAACTGCATGCCAACTACCATAACCCAGGAATGCTATCAGTTTGCCTCACATTCAAGTCCACACTTTCACCAAATGACAGAGAATAAATACCACCAGTGTGGTTTAAAGGAAGGAGAAAATGTTACTTCCCATCCACAACGTGGCACAAAACGCATGGTCATGATGAAAACTGATGAACTGAAAACCCAAAGCGAAAAAAAAAATGAATCTCTTCAAACCCTAGCTACAGAGCTGCCAGTCTCCTCCTATTACAATGTATTCAACCTGTCCAATCAGTGGATACATCTGAAGCATATCAACCAATCAGCATCAGTAAGCATATCTACATTAATTAACAACGGAAAGCTGCCCACCAAGTACAACACACTTTCTGACACTTTCATATCTGAAGACGGGACCACAATGATATGACCCACAGAGGCCAACTACTGCCTGCTTCACATTTCTCAAAGATAGATAGAATGTAAACATACATCATTATCTGCTGACAGTGGCGTCGCCCTGGCCGTAAACGTGTAATGTAAACATTGAATTTGGCTTGTCTCTTTGTGGATTGTACGAATAAAGATTCGTAAGCGTGTAACTGGTCAAATGAGTCAGGGAGCCTAGCACGTCCGCCTCAGTCAGATGGGGCATTTGTGTGCCTGTGGGGGATCCGCTGGCCCACTGAGCCTTCCAATATTCTGCTGGCAAGGAACTGATGTGTTCACAAGACGACTTGCCCAGCCAGGTATTTCAACAAATGAAAAGGAGATTCGAAATGGCCTACACATCTACACACGTTCGGCGTTCAGGGGTCACCTTTGCCTACCAGTTTAAACAGTCGGTAACCAACCAGGTGTTTAGTGATAATATGAACAGTTTATATAGCGACACATTTTTGGTCATCCTAGGCTCCTTGATGACGACAACAAGACCGATGCTACGTGTTTATGCAGCTACAACCTCAAGGTCATCAGTTTTCTAAATCGCTTAATCAAAATTGGTCAGTGAATCACCTATCACGCTCTTAAATGGCACACCTGTTCTCCACGGCTAGTAAGGTTGATATAACACGCCCATATAGGAGGCTAATCATGTCGGTGGAACCTGACCCACCCACCCGATGGCCTCATTCTCCACTCGTCTCAAAATCCCCTTCAGTCTGTGCTCCAAGAACAAGACATATAGACAACTGGGATGCGAACACGCTCCTTGCGCAGACATATAATTTTTTTTCCATTTAAGCATAATGCATCCTCACGTCTAAGAAAATACCTGCTCTATAATTTCACATATGTCTAAATCGAATCAACATGGAATGAAGAGCACCATGTCCACCAACCCAGATACGCTTCAATCAATCGCGTCTTTATTCAGAACAGACTTCACGCTCCACAATCAAATGGCCCTCCAGCTAATCTCTTGACGGTTAACGCCAGACGGCGTTTCTTGTTATACGATTGTCACATATGATGCCCTACACAATACCCTTCAGTAAAATACGTTCTTTATGGCGGCATGTCCCGATGAGAGGTTACACATCTGGCTTCAGCTCAAGTCGAGAAACAAAGGCGAGACTTAACAAATAAATCAATTCAGATAACCGGCATCTGCTAAATATGTATATCTGGGTGAAAATAAATTTTTCTCGCGAAGAAATCTTGTAGACGCGCTGTTCTGACATTAGCGAGCAATCCCTGGTGATTCCGCGCTCTTCACATAAGGTTATCCAGGATGGCAGTTGAAAGAGAGTGAAATGCATTAAAACGAAGTGCTCCTTTCCTAGAACTTGTAAGTGTTTTCAAGTGTTTTCAATTATCCTGTTGTGCGTAAAATATGATATGAAGGTTGTTTAAGATATTGTGATAAAACACACAGACCAAAAAAAGACCTGAGCTGAAATCGTCTGCAAGCAACGGAAACAAATTGTACATGGTTCTACTACATCATTTAACCTTGCCCCTGAGGAACACATCAATCGCTTTTGCAACTAGGTAATGCCAATCTAGTGACACTGACCAAGACACTATCAGTTTCATTAACATCATATTCACACTTGAACATAATCACATTAAAATCTCAGTTTTCTAATGAAGTAATTGAACATAAGGTGAGGTATCATTACCTGTCGACTACTTTATTGTGCTGTTCGGTCCTTCTCTTGTTGCTTGTTGTGCGATGACTGGGTACCGGAGCACTCGCAACACAATAATTCACACGCGTTTTTTTTTTTTAATTTCCTGGACTCCAATTCCTTATAACGGGCGCCCGTGTGATATCAGTGAGAGTGGAAAAACACCAGCCTCCCGGTGCAACAGGAGTGTGCTTCTTAAAGAGATAGCTTCCCGCAAGCTTAATGAGCTCATTCCGCCTTCAGACCGGTGGCCAAAGCGCATGCGCATTTAGAAACGTGCCGCCTAACATCCACACACACATATACACACATCCACACACCCCGACCAGCAACAGAGAAGGATGAAGTGCGTGAGGGAGGCGTTCTGACGTAACTACCCTGGCAACCAGAGCTGCAGTGTAGAACCATATGCATAGAACAGAATACTGAACTGACACATTGTGATGTGACTGAAGTCATCACCCAGAGAATGTTCATCACCCAGAAACTACATAATTGCTATGTTGACCATTTTTCTACAACACACTGTCAAATCATCTATTTTACACTATTTATTATTTTTTCAAATACACGGGCACCACATTTCCAATTTAATGGGGAATATGTTGGCACTGAAACTCGTCATTTCTATTAGCCCTTTCTTCTGTCTTCTAGTACCCCTTCCACTTAAACCTACTTAAATGAGATGCAAAGTTCCTTTCTTCCTCACCCAACCAATATGCTTTGTTCTATTTGACCCTCCTCATACCTCATATTGTGAAAGTATTATCTTAACCCTGGGGGATGTGGACCATGTCCTCCCTAATCAGTTCTTCAGCAAGTCAGCCTTCTGCACAACTTAATTTATTCAACTTAAAGGCAAATAAGCAAGTCTTTGATATCTCAAGTTGTTTTGAAGAGATAGATAAAAACATAATTAAACAGTCTACTGCCATAAATCACACAGAAACCAATATAGTTAGTTATGAGAGCATATAGTGTTTATCAGGAGCAGGGTTGGTTGGTTACTTTTGAAATGAATTAAGTCACAAATTACTAATTACCTTGTTAAAAAGAAGTACTGTAACTATTTTAATTACTTCATGAAAGT